>NC_057813.1:330703283-330716786 GCF_018294505.1 Triticum aestivum
CGGGCCTCTCACGGGCCTGGCGGGCCGCGGCGGCGCTGGGGCGCTGGAGGCGACGCGTGGCGCCCTGGGGTTGGAGGAGGGCGCGGTCAACGGCGGCGGGGCCAATGGAGGCGCGACAAGTGGCGGCGGAGGGCTTGCGGGCGGCGGAATTTGAGGTGGCGGCGCCGGATCCGAGGAAGGAGGGCCAGGGGTTAGGGTTTAGACTAGGAATGCCCAAATTTGGAAGGGAGGGGTGCTTAAATAGGGTAGGTATTAGGGTTAGGAGGGTTTTGGAGCCTTCGGATCACGATCCGACGGTCCGGGGCGGAGGGAGACTAGGTGAGGGGTTGGTGGGCTGTGTAGAATGCATTGGGCTGAGAAGAGAGAGAGGCCCGACAGTAGTTTCGGAGACCGAAACGTCCGACGAATATACCGGTTATATTGCGGTTATATATTTAACGGTTGGGCAGTCAAACGAACCCCGAATGCGACGAAACTTGGCAGGCAGCCTGTCTACACTATAATAAGACCGCTCGACAAGTTTCAACCCATTCCGAGAACATTTTTATGCCACTTATAAAATAATATTTCGGAGGTGCCGCGGGCGCGTGCGAGTGTGTCTGGACTCCGAACGGACAACGGGGAGAACCGGCGGGACCCGAACAGATGCAAGTTTTGAAAAACATGCAGATGAAATGCAGATGATGACATGACAAAATGCAACACGCAAGCAATGACATGGCAACGACGGCGAATATCTGGCGGACACCTGGCGCATCGAATCCGGGGCGTTACAATAGTCTCCTCAACACTCAATCTCTCTCTCACAGATTTGGCTTGGGGTAGGAGATGGATTGGAGTGGAAAGCAACTTGAAGAGGCTAGAAATCAAGGTTGAAATGATAGGAATGGAATCTCTTGATCTCAACACATGAGCAGGTGGTTTTCTCTTAGAAAATGAATGATGAAAGTTACCGACTGGAATTCTCGGTGAGACTGACTTATGCAAAAGATATGAACATTGGTGATCTCGGTGGGACCGACTAGATCATCTCGGTGAGATCGAAGTGCAATGGCAGAGGCTGAACCACATTTCTGTAATTCCGATCAGTTTCACCCGGTGATTCCGTGATGAAGTGATTTCATCACAGAAACTTGGTCAGGCCATCTCGGTGGGACCGAGAGCAGTTTCGGTCAGACCCAAAAGCTAGGGTTTTGGCTGTGGCAGTAGTAGGATCATCTCGGTGGGTCTGAAATGGAATATATCGGCGGGACCGAAATGATGGATTAGGGTTTTGGACAGATGTGGTTTGGGAAAGTGATCGAGGGTTTTTGGAGCAATATCACCTAGCACTTGAGCAACAACCTCATCAACAATACCTCATCCCCTTTTAATAGTATTGGCTTTTTTAAGGTACTCAATGCGATCTTTGATCACTAAACCAAAAATATAGAGTCTTGGGGTAGCCAAATTTTTTCTACACATTTAGAAGGGGTTCCACATCCTCTTGTCCTTGCCACACCATCATTGGACTTATCTGAAATATTCTAGATAGAACTATTAGTATAATACTCCCTCCGTTCCTAAATATAAGTCTCTGTAGGGATTTCACTATGGACTACATACGAAGCAAAATGAGTGAATCTACACTCTAAAATGCATCTACATACATCCGTATGTGATTCATAGTGGAATCTCTCCAAAGACTTATATTTAGGAACGGAGGGAGTAATATGTATGTTGACATTGATTACCAAAACACCCGAGGGAGCGAATGTGCTTTCACAAATGTTTGATATGATTCGTCCATGTATGACATAAATCATGTTTAGTTGCAACCATAAAATCAGTGTTGACTCTATCCATGTATAATGTTTGAAGTTTGAGTCAGTACCTTCATGGTTAGCTAATAACTCTTTGTAGTTTGAAGTATGATCGCTATCGTCTAATAGTTCCCTTTCGAAGTATATATACATGTATTTTACCTTCACATATTCTTCAGTTCCTTGATGCTTTTCACCATGGCAAGGATATGTAGGTTGTATGGAGTTCCTTCATTACTTACTTATATGCTTCGGATCAATTGTGGTATCCGATTTTGGATTGAGTCATTGGATTTTGACTGGCGATCGACTGATTTTCCTAGTGCGTCCTGATGGTCAGCTGGGCCGATCAGTTTGCAAGGACCCTGATGCTAAGTGTGATGGGGAGGGAGCATTTTTGCGAAACAAATAGCTTTATAGATTAAGTGGGATTACAATCTTTCGTGATACAATCAACTAGGTTAGGAATGTAGTTGATCCACAGGCAACGTCTTCTGACAGCATTAGATCGTTTTGCACAAAGATGTGCTAATTCATTAGCTTCTCTAGATGTGAATACCAACTGGAATAATTCCGGATTCCCACTAAGATCTTGGATTAAACTGAGAGTAGCAGCAATTTCTGATCGATCAAACACTAAGGAATTCCAAAGGTTAATCACCAGTTGAGCATCGGTCTCAACTAATCATCTCAAAATTCTCTGAATATAAATACTGAGTGAAGGAAACATGACCCTTCAAAATTCAGAAAAAAATCGAGAAGTATTTTTATAAATAGAATAGAAAACTATTTGCAAAATATTTGAAAATCAAATTCAAATCCAATTTGAAGTTATTAAAAAATTGTAATTTATTTTCTTATGAAAAATAGTTCATATTTTTTTTTGTTTTATTCTAAGAATTTTAATATATTTCTTGTCTAGAAAAAATTTTCCTTGATTTTTCTTTTCTGACTTTTACTCTCTGACTTATTAAATAAAACTTCAGCCGCGTCGGGCCAGCGCCAACCGACCGGCCCAGCCGACATTTAGGTCCACGGTCTGCCTTCCCCGCCGAAGCGGTACGCCTGATCCCCTCGCTCGCCTCTGCAGCCACCGACAGGTGGGACCCACCTGTCGGGTTCGTCACCGACCTCCCGCCGGATATAACTTTCCGAAGACCCAAATCACAAGCAAGCTGCACCCCGCCCCTGATTGCATAGGCTTCCATAGCCATTGCACTAGCGGTTGCTCCATACCAGAGTGACTGTGCCCTTGTCAGGTTCCCTTCAATATTGTGGACACCGAAATCTGTGCTGCCCGTATGATCTTGCTCTTAAAAGGCTGCATCGACTTCTATTTGTATGAACTGATCATCAGGGGGCTTCCATTTGTGTCTAGCCTTCATGTGCTTGAGATATCTCTCAGTTCCAATGGCTGCCAAATCAGTGGTCGAAAAGCTGGCTCTCTTCTCCATCTCTTCCCTGCTCCTGTTGAGAGTCTCCTCGTGCACTCCGTCGCCGCCCCTCTCCCTCTCTCTCTCCGGCGGCTCTGCCGTCCGGTGTGAGGATGGGTTAGGTGGTCGGTCTCCCTCTGTTCATAGTAGTCTTAGTTTTAGGTGTAGGTTGTGTCTTGCCTCCGTGGCGTCTGGCGTTATGCCGTACTTGAGCTCCCCATCAACACATCCAGGCAGTGTTTGGTGGTCACCAGTAGCCTCCCAGGTCGGCCATCCATGGTGGATGGAGGCAGATGGGAGTGGATCTGGTGCGAGCTCTCTTTCCCCAATAAGCCTGAGGTCTTCCCTGATCTGGAGGATGGCCCTCTGCTGCTGCTTGCTCTTTCCAGTCACTTTGGTGGTGGATGAGGAGCGGGGGCGTTGCAGATACTTGAAGCCTGCAGATCGAGTTCGTGCATATCAGCAGTCGATTCCATGGTGGAGCGACGGCGCCCTCGATTGGCTGCCGGTCTCCGCTAGTTCGCTGCTTCTTCTGGCCGAATGGCAGCCGACTCCATTCCTCCCGGCGTGCGTGCCTTGTGGGAGGCAGACCCAGCTGTTGTTCGGAGGCTATGGTGTGCAGGTGTTGCGGCCATGGCGATTTCTTCGTGCCAAGTGGTTCGTCCCCGGCGGCGATGAGGTTCAATCCGGGCGGTGGCTGCTAGGGACCCGATCGCGTTTCTTGCTTTCAGTTTGGGGTCCTCCATGTAAAAGTCAGGGGCTTGTTTGTTATGTATTTTACTTTGAAGTCCTTGTAGGAGCTTTGTACTTCTACCGCTTTGTGTTAAATGAAAGCTCGGGGTCGTTCTAGACCCCTCTTCAGTTCAAAAAAAATCAGTGGTCATATCCAGCGATCAGTTAACAGATTGTTGAATTGAGCGCATGCTTTCTCCATGAAGTCTTGTGTTCCTCTTCGACCAAATGGCCCATGAACCACATAATATAACACTTGCAACACTTTCGGTCACTCTGTTTCCTAAAATGATGTCAATCGCCCAAGACTGCGGGTGAAGTTTTATTAAAATACGTTGTCTAGTCCTTTCCGTCAGTTCGGACTTTTGAGAAACTTGACTAGCGCATCTGTTCAATATGGTATCAGAGCCACAAGGTCCAAGGATCAAATGCTGGCCAACGCACTACTTAATATAAAAATAGTTGCGATCTAATCTCGATCCCACATCTAAGGTCTTCCTATACATCCACAGCCTAACGCGCGGGGGAGTGTTGAAATACGTTGTCTAGTCCTTTTCATCAGTTCGGACTTTTGAAAAAAGGGTCAATTACACCACCGGTCTTTAAACTTGGCGAGAAAATCACTTTAGTGCCTAAACTTGCGGCATACATTGAACTAAGTGTTACAACTTGGCTCGAACGTGTAAATACGGTGCAAAACTCGTTTGAATACGCATGAAATGCTGACCAGACGTGACAACGTGGCGTGGGGCCCATTATCAGTGACCGACCGTGTAGACCAGGCGTATGGCATGTTTTTCTTTTTACAAAAACACCTTCGTTTTTTAATATTCTTTTCCCGCAGGAAAAGGCACCTCATAGATGTGGGACCCACCTGCTAGAAAACATAGCAAGTTTAATATCAGAATGACAAATTGCACCCTGAAGGATTCAAACTTCCTAATTCCAATCGTAAAGCTCACTCGGCTAGCTACCCTACCACGACAAAGTTTGTTAACCTAGGAGGATCATAAAGCATATAAATTAAGAATTTTAATATTTCCTGAAACAAGCTGTTGTGGCGGTTCAAACCTGCGACACGAGCAAACAATAGGGCGCGTCCGCCACTACATCCACAACCATTTATTTTCTACGTGGATTGTTATTCTTTTTGTCAGTAAGAAATCGCGCTCATGGGCTAAAACATACTCCCTCCATTTCATATTCTAATGCGCATAAATTTTTGGCCTTGATTCCTATATGTAGTGCGCATAAGCTGATTTGGACCAAAGTAGCCCTTGACTGGTTCACAGGAAAGCAGCAGCAGATGCCCACGTGCTGTGACAGAGCTAGCAGGGGGAGGGCATTTCCTGTCCAATTGAGAGTGCCAGCTCAAGCATTGGTATAAACGCCATATACAAAGGCGCATGACAAAGTGGAACAGAGGGAGTACTATTTTTTCATTTTTAGAAATTTGTAAAAAATATATTAAACAAATTACACAAAAAGATGCTCATGTAATTCCAAATTTCCACCTATTAATTTAACATAAATCTATACAATAAAACTACAAATTATACAAATGTTTATATAATTTTGAAAAGTGTTTTAATATTTTTTTGAAGCACCAACCCTCTAGCCTACCCCAACTTGCTTGGGACTAGAGGCTTTGTTGTTGTTGTTGTTGTTGTACTGACCGTAGAACAATTGTTCTACGGTATTTTCATTAATATTAAATATTTACATAAATTACATCCAACACAAGCCAAAACTTCAACCAATACCAGTTTTATGAAACATGAAAAATTAACAATACTGTTCAATCCAAATCTTGATCCTTTGTGATTTGGCTTGTTTTGTTCTGATTTCTACTGCTTTGAGCCCTTCCTGAAGATAGAAGCTCCAAGCCTGGACATGGGAGGCAGCATGTCTGAAAATTTTATCATTTCTGACCAACCAGATACCCCAGGATATTGTCAAAAACTGATATGCCTCTATCTCTATTTGGGATGATCCTATCCCAACAAAGCAAGGCAAATGGATAGTCCCAGAATAAGTGTAGGTTGGTTTCTTCAGTACTGTCTGCACAGAGGGCACAATTGTAGCTGTCAAGGACCATAGATTTTCTGTCAAGAAACTGCTTTCCTGTTTCTGAAAATAAGAACTAGGGACAGATCATACTTCAGGATATGCTCACTTGTCACTTGCAAATAATTGGCAAAAAATGTAAATCTGAGCCTGCTGTACAAAAAGAGGTCTGGTTGATCTAGTAAAGCGGAAAATTTATCAAAGTTGCATAGTAATCCTTCTCTAGCATCAAATGGATATGGACAGAGAAGAGTATGTGCAGAAAAAATCAAACAATTCCTATTAGAAACAAAAAATTACTATTCATAAAGCTGACATGACTTAATTATTGATGAAGATTAAAGAAAGCTAAAACAACTGAACTGGAGAAGTTTTTTGCACGGCCATAAAGGAATGAGCAGCAGAAGTGTGGGGGCTAAAAATAGTAACCCCGAATTATGTAGACCAAGCTAAGCATATAAACTTAATTTACTGAAGCAACACACAGGGTAATAGCAGAAGGAAAGTCTAATTGTGACATTCATACCATTGTGCAAGTATAAGCTACTCATATTAATAGTTGTTCTTTGATATGCAAAGTCATTTGCCTGCGTAGTTTACCTTTGATTTTCCCTACCTAATTTCTGAAACTTTTGGACCTTCTTTACCAGGAGTTCAGAACTTTGTCTGCGTAGTTATAAACATCTTATTTCTGAAACTTGTGGCTCTACTTTATAAGGACCTTGTTTGGTAAGTTATAAAATTTATATGAAAATATCAGTAATCTGAACCAGAGCTCCACAATATGCAGAGAGAAAAATAATATGACAAACAAAGAATGAGACATGAATGCTATATTAGAACACATGGTACATATGCAGATGTTGATAATCTCTTTTAGAAACACCACTCAGAACTGGAGCTTTAAATATGACCGTAGAAGCATGAGCCTTCAGTGCTTCTGAACTTTCTTTTAAACTCAACTTCTAAGATTTTTAGTTTAGTGTGATTATCACTTTGTCAGATACACACATTGATTTCTCGAATAATCAACCTAACTGATTGGCCAACTGCCATCCAACATCACCATGACAACCTAACTGATTGGCCAACTGCCATCCAACATCACCATGCCAATTTAAGGTGTGGCTCCACCTTTTTTATCGACGGGAATACAAAAGGGATGAAACATAAAAGGCCGTACGGTCACAATCAAGTATACCAGCGCGCTTCTGACAGTGCCAAACATGACCAGCCGCACCGCTCTCCATCTAGCTTAGAAAAATCAGCGGGACCATAGGACGAACTCTGCCTAGGTGACACAAAGACAGTGGCAATAGCGAAGCGAAAGACCAAATCAGACAGCCGCACACCTAAACACGAATGCCCCACCGGCATTGGCCTCAAAGAGGACGCCTCAAACCGCCCGGCATACCTAAAAGTACCAAGATTTATTCAGCCATAAAAATGCTTCTGTACTAAGCTATGGAAAGATGCTAATTTCCAAAACTCATGAGACCTGAGTGAATTATCTAAATGAGAAAATCAAGAACAAAAATATGGAAGTAACACAGGAATGCTGACAAATGAAAAATAAGGATCCTTCCTTAATGCATCACAACTTGAAATCTGCAAGTAAATTCTGAATCCATATATCTTAGCCATAAGACCTACATTTACAATCGTGTCCTCCTGACGGACTCTGCAGGCAAACCAGTTACTAACTTCTCCGGAATATATAGTAAATTTGGATGTGCTCTTACATCGCTGAAATAAAATAATAGATGCTAATTCTTCCAGCAAGGGATACATCAGATAAATACTAAATTACCATCATCTGGCGTACACCGGCCAAAATATAAGGAAAATGATGTTCAGTTTCAGAGTAAAAATGGGATCAGTTGAAGGAATATCCTAATTTTACATGTGAGTATTGCCCAATTAAATTTGTAAGTCAAATAATATCATAGAGCATGGGAGCAATAGTAAACTGAAATTGTCAAATAAGTCATCAAATTAGAACTCAGTATCCAAATCCACCGAGCCCACTCGTTGCATCAGAGATGACATATAGAGGTTGCTAGCCAAATCAATGGAACATGAAGCAATTAAAAATCTTATAAGATGAGAATCACGGGATATATAATTGTGTTATAAGTAACGGAAGCATCCCTACAATAAATAATTACATTAGCTAAGGCTCCATGTCCCTTCTTCTCATGTGCCTACATCTCCATTTCTTAGCACATCTTTTAGACAAATTAAGAACCGAGAATAGATAAAAATCAACGCAAATCCCTTTATTGTGCCAGTGTACAGCATATGTGATCAGCAATCGTTAATTTTGCCTTCCCCTATGCCCTTTTGTATTCAGAAGACAAACTGACAACAGTTTCTTGGAAATTTAGAACGACTTCTTTTGTTGTTCTGTACTTAAAATACCAATTTAGGACGATTCTATCAGATCTACAACAGTAAATGGAATTTACAATAGTGTGCCTAAATAATAAGAAGTTGATTTGGTCCCGCAAAGATGCTAGACATACATGTATTTATTGATTGATCCATGTCAAAGAGAGCTTAAACAAGTAAGAGGTTCGCGGATATTTGAAAGGCTTCCTAATTAGAAAAGAAGCTGTTCGACCGGTTGTGGAGATTATAGGTACAGATCCTATACTTAAGCAACCATCGGACAACAATGTACCAGATTAGTAAACACCTCAACAAAACCTACAACAAAAATCAAACGATGGTACATCCTATAAAACGAAACACCCACGAAAGTGATGAACACCACACTGAGACACAAACCCATCGACAAAAATTTGGCTTAGTTTTATTCAATCAAATGAAGCCAGGGCGAGAGCCCTTTTCTTCTAAAAAAACAAACCCATCGACATCACACCACATCCAGGCAGCCACAAAGCACTTAATCCAAACCCCCAATGGACCGCACCAACATCAACACATGATGATAGACAGGAAGCATCCACCACTACAGCCCCTACCATGTAATCCATGGGGAGAAAGAAAAATCTGGGAGGACACCCCGCAGCCAAAACAAGCCTGTCAAATATCGACCGGCCCCGGCAAGGAAACAGCACCACAAATGCAGAAATAAACTGTCTTCATTCCTTTGCACAATATGTTGCACTTATCATCAATATTGTAGTGAAACTGTACCTGAAAGTTAATAGTAAGACAACGGAAAATTATATTCACTCTTTACCACTGTAAGGAAGATAACTTTGCCATGCCGACCTCTAGTTCATAGGCGGCAAAAGCATTGTGGACACCAATCCACCGCGCTGCTCGCATTCACGTTGTAATATTCTCCATAGATTACTAATCACGCACCGCAAGTGGTGCCCTCTCTTTTAGCCAACTTCTTATATAAACTGGCCACAGCAACCCACCAAGGGATTCAGCGGCTGAACCAATTCATAGGCTAAAAATGGATGACTACGTTCTTTGCACTAAAGTGAGCTGCCAATAAGAAGTCAGTTTGTAATGTGCTATCATTTCCTTCAAACCTGTTCTCCTTAATAAACTAAAATTAAGGGAGGGGCTAAATTACCAATACTATATGGAAGTAAAGTTGAGAAGTGTATCAAAAATCAACCTCCACTATCGAAGGATGACCCCACCTCATCCCTATCGAAGATTGCTCGCGCAAGTCGCACCCGACCCGCGCTCCGCCGGGCGTCGTACAAGCCTCGAGCTCGCCCACGCCGGATCAGAGCACCGTCGACCTCCCTGCGCTGCGCACCACCGTTGGCCGCACTTTACCTGTGCTCCTTCGCCGCTGTCCCCACCTGGCCACCTCAACCTCACCCGCGCCGGAACCGGCACCACTGCCCCTCCCCGAGATCCACGGCTGGTCGGTGCATATGCCCAGATTGGGAAGAGGAGGCGGAGGCTGCAGAGGGAAGTCGAGCATCGCACTGGGGCTCGCAGCGGTGCAACATTGTCAGGACAGAGCAGCAGGGCATTGGGGCGGCGACGGGAAGGCGTATATGCTCCGGGAGGCGGAGCAGCGGCAGACAAGAATCCTATCGCAGGGCGCTTGAGATGAGGAAGACAGTGAAGAGCGATCGGGAAAGATACGGGACATCCTATCGGCCCAATATATGACACGTTTACCTCAACAGGCGATTTCCCGTCAACTAAATTTGGGCCGTCTACGAGAAGAGGAATTCTGTAACTACCCTGTACCTAGGGTTTACTACTCCGGCGATTTCCCGTCGCCGTTGAGTTTTATCCACCATAACCGACCAATCTGGTGATCTTCTTCCCTCTCCTTAAGCGCGTTGGGGCTCATTGGGGAAGAACGTTCCTTCTGCCCAGCCTCGACGTGTGTTGGCAGCTAAGGTTTGCGGCGGCTAGATGGCGGCGAGTGATGCAGGGAACGGATCGGGCAGCTCTTCCTCGTCCGGGAGGAGGGGGAAAAGGGTTGTTGATCTGGAGACTGCGATGAAGAATATGAAGCTCAAGGAATCTGAATTGGATGACGTGATTGTCAATGAGGAAGAGATCTCACAGCTAGAGAAGGAGAAGCGCTGGCTAGCAGTAGCCAAGGTCAACACGCGCAAGACCTTCAGTGCAGATGTGTTCAAGGACTGAAGGACACAATGAAGTTTGCGTGGAGGTTGGCGTATGAGCCAGATATCCGGGAAGATGATGACAATTTGTTCGTGATCCAAGTTTTTTGTGTTGCGGATTGGAATAGGGTTATGCATCAAGGGCCCTGGATCTTTCGAAGCCTGATGGTGGCGATAGAGGAATATGATGGCAAAGGTAAACCTGAAGCAGTATCCCTGGACCGTGTGTATGTGTGGGCTCAGATTCATGATACGCCTGACCTTTACCGTAAGGAACCGATCATAGACCAACTGGCTAGGCGAATCGGTCAGGTCAAGAGCGTGGAGATGAACCCCAATAGAATTTTTGAGGGCAACTACGTTCGAGTCCGGGCAAAGGTTGTTATCGCCGAACCTCTGATCCGCTTCACTCCGTTGAACCTCGGGGGCAAAGAGCACCTGTTTCTTCCTGTAAAATATGAGAAAATTGCATACTTCTGTGAGGTATGGGAATCATGGGTCATATCATGGAGGAGTGTGGGAACGGCATCCATGGTGACGACGAGATTGAGTATGGTGAGTGGATGATTGCAACGAGAAGGAGCCTGCCATCAAATCAGTTTGGTAACAGCTGGGCAAGGCCGACTTCTCAGAGAGGAAGACCTGGAAACAGAGGTGGCGGGCGCAACCCAGGAGGTGGTAGGGGCAACCCAACTGATCGAGGAAACCCAATAGGTGCAAGGAAGCGCTCTTCCCAGGAGGCTGGACTGCATGGGGAGGACGACCTCCGCGACATGGCTGAAAGCCCTCTGAAGGAGACTAGGCCGGTGGTTGGAGCAGGACAGGGGGACGAAGCAACAAGGAGGAAGCTGGACTTATCTGCGGAAAAGATAGCGGCTGTGGCTGCTAACAGTAAGGACATCACTGGCTCAATATCGCATGCAGAGGTGGTTGTCGATCACGACGTCCCTCCACCGCCGCCTTTGTACATCTCACCAAGGGATAAGAAGAAGCACACGAATTCGGGTTCTCCAAACACAGCAAAATTGGCATTTTTGGCGACCTCCAATCAGGAGGGTCGCCAGGCCAAGTGAGTATTATATGCTGGAACTGTCGTGGAGCTGGCAATGCCGCGACAGTTCGAGAGCTCCGTGAAATCAAGGCGAAGTTTGCCCCTTCTATTCTTTGTATCGTAGAAACTCAGATCAACAAGGCTAGAGTAGAAGGTCTTTCTGGCTCTTTAGGTTTTGATAATGGTTTTGCTATTGATAGCTCCGGTAGGAGCGGTGGTATTGGTGTGTTTTGGAACAATGGAATAAATTTAGTTAACTTGGGCTACTCTAAGTATCATGTTGACTTCTCTGTCCAGGGCCTAGGGCCTACAGAGTGGAGACTGACTTGTGTCTACGGAGAAGCACAAACATAGGTGAGATACATAACGTGGGATACATTGAAAGGCTTGGCCTCGCACAGCCCTCTCCCATGGCTATGTATCGGTGATTTCAACGAGGTGCTACAGCATGAAGAACACAGGGGTGTTGGTCAACGGAGTCACAACCAAATGCAGGGCTTCCGGGATACGCTGGATGTATGTGGCCTCGCCGACCCGGGATACAAGGGAAGCTTCTGGACATATGCAAAAAAAGTGGCTGGAGGCTCATATACACACGTTAGGCTTGACCGAGCCCTGGGTTCAGTAGACTGGATGGATATGTTCCCTCAGAGCGAACTTACTCACTTATCAGCAGCCACTTCGGATCACAAGGCCATAAACTTGTGCTTGTACACCAGAGAACAAAATCAGCGAGATAAACAGTTTAGGTACGAACTCATGTGGGAATCGCATGAAGGACTGAAACCAACAGTAGTCGCCGGATGGGACACTTCAGTAGAGGCAAATTATGCAGCTGCGATAAAGGAGAAGCTGAAAAACCTTTCGGCGAACTTATCCGTTTGGAATAATGATACCTTCGGAAGTGTTAGAAAGGAAATTAAAACTTTGAAAAAGAGGCTTGAAGAATTACAGAATAGTGCAGCTAGAACCAGACCTTCACTTGAGGAGTTAAATATTATTGAGAAGCTAGTGGAGCTCTATTACAGAGAAGAGATTTTGTGGCGCCAACGATCACGGATTGAGTGGCTCGCCTCGGGAGACAAGAACACGAAGTATTTCCACCAGAGAGCGAGCATGAGGCGACGCAAAAATCTTATAAAGGTGCTCACGAAAATTGACGGTTCCACAACTTCTGATGCTGCGGAGATGGAACAAATGGCAAAGGAATTCTATAACAATCTTTTTTCTTCAGAAGGGGTAGCTGTAACACCCCGGTGTAATGATGCTACAGTAACCCCTGGGGTTAAGTTAATCTTTTTGCTAAACATGTGCCTGATCATTATTGTCTCATGTTCTTTCACATTCCAGTTGAATTCAAATTCAAATTTTGTCTGAAATTCAAAATGCTCAGACATGAAAACAAAAATGTTCATCATGTGCAGAATAATCCACAACTAATATTGGTGGTGAACCAACATTTTTGCAAAAAGGTTTGAGTGGCCTAAGCTACTTCAAACAGTGGCCTAAGAAATAAATTAAATGTCTTTTTAATTTATGAAAATGGCAAACTATTTCTAAAGCCTCACAATCTTTTTTTTTGGCAGTGCCTAATAATTCTTTGAGATTGTTTTGGCCAGTGGCATAATTTTGCAAAGTCAATTGTGGCAAAAAGAAAATGCAAAAGCTGCTGGAAAAGAAAAACAAAAAAAACCAAGAAAAGGAAAAGCCCCCCCCCTCTCAACTGGGCCGACTGGCCAGCTGGCCACCGTGCCCCCCCATGGGTCTCGGCCCACCTCAACCAGCCGGCCCAGCTCCCTGCATCGCTCTCCCCTCCCTCCTGTTCCCCCGGTGCGCAC
>NC_057813.1:330716796-330717538 GCF_018294505.1 Triticum aestivum
CGAATCATACTAAAGAGGAAGCCACTTGGGAACGCGAAGATAACCTCCGGGCTGAATACCCCGATCTTTTCCCTTCTACCTCTTAATTCTCGGGACGAGAATTTCTTTTAGAGGAGGAGAGTTGTAACACCCCGGTGTAATGATGCTACAGTAACCCCTGGGGTTAAGTTAATCTTTTTGCTAAACATGTGCCTGATCATTATTGTCTCATGTTCTTTCACATTCCAGTTGAATTCAAATTCAAATTTTGTCTGAAATTCAAAATGCTCAGACATGAAAACAAAAATGTTCATCATGTGCAGAATAATCCACAACTAATATTGGTGGTGAACCAACATTTTTGCAAAAAGGTTTGAGTGGCCTAAGCTACTTCAAACAGTGGCCTAAGAAATAAATTAAATGCCTTTTTAATTTATGAAAATGGCAAACTATTTCTAAAGCCTCACAATCTTTTTTTTTGGCAGTGCCTAATAATTCTTTGAGATTGTTTTGGCCAGTGGCATAATTTTGCAAAGTCAATTGTGGCAAAAAGAAAATGCAAAAGCTGCTGGAAAAGAAAAACAAAAAAAACCAAGAAAAGGAAAAGCCCCCCCTCTCAACTGGGCCGACTGGCCAGCTGGCCACCGTGCCCCCCCATGGGTCTCGGCCCACCTCAACCAGCTGGCCCAGCTCCCTGCATCGCTCTCCCCTCCCTCCTGTTCCCCCGGTGCGCACCGCTACAGGGGCGCGTCGCCGCCCGACC
>NC_057813.1:330717676-330726047 GCF_018294505.1 Triticum aestivum
TCCCTCACTCTCCAGATCCCCTCCCCACCTCAACCGACCGCCGCCGTCGCCATGGCTGTGCCGTAGCCGCGGCCACCGCCTACCCCGCGCCTCGCCAGAAGGTCCAGGAGGCTCGCCGTCGACGCCTCCTTCGACTACCTCACCGGAACGAGGCGGGGAAGCCCCATCAGCGTCGCCATCGTCCTGTCTTCCCCAACGGTCCCCGCCACCACTCGTCGGCGATTCGTCACCCCCAGCACCGGCCCGACCTCCCTCGAGCCCCCTGCCACCCCCCTACAGCTCCCGGTGAGCCACCACGTCTCTCCCCTCGCTCCCCCGCACGGAGCCACCACCGTAGCCTCCGCGCCATTTTTGCCCGAACGGAGCTCCGCCACCGTGGCTGCTGCTATCGCCACAGGCGTTGTCGAGCTCGGCTGAGCTCGCAGTCGTGCCCGCCGTAACCGTAGGATTCGAATGTGCCACTCGCTCCCCTCCCGTTGCTCCTTAGCCACGTCCTCGACATCGCCTGTTTTCCGGCCGCCGCCTTTGCTCGTCGCCACCGTCTCCACGGGCCACTTCAGGTCGTGCCACCGCCACCAAACGATGCGGAGTTGAACGCCCGTTCCAATGCACCCAACCGCGCGCAAAACGAGCCACCACAGCGCGTTTCCGAGCTCGCCGGAGCTCACCGCTGCGTTACGGGCTCGCTGGAGTAACTCCGGCGGCCGGCGCTGATGTGGCGCCTATGTGGCAACCCCCTGGGTCACTGGCAGCTGGGCCCGGCGGTCCCAGTTGACCAGGTCAACGACTGACTGGGCAGCTCCAGTCACTGACTGGTGGGCCCCAGTTGACTGGTCAACTGGTCAGCCGACCGCTGACGTTATGCTTCCGTCATGCTGACGTCATTTTATCTTTTCTATTATTTTAAACAATTCCAGAAAATGCTTTAGTCTTTGAATAATCATAGAAAATAAACCGTAACTCCGATGAAAATGTTTTCTATATGAAAGTTGCTCAGAAAAATCCAACGAATCCGAATATGCGGTCCGTTCATCTGTCACATGCCCCTAGCATGCTGAACATGGAACTTTCCCCCTCCGGTCATCTGTCTGACACAGGTCCGGAACCGGGAACACCTTCCCGGTTGATTTCCCCCTTCACCTATAACGTCTAGGACCGCGTTAGAGCACGCTTAGCGCTACGTTTCGTCATGTCATGCTTAGTGTTACCTCTGTTTGCTATGTATTTACTGTTTCTTCCCCCTCTTCTCTCCGGTAGACCCCGAGGCCACTGATGCCCCGGTGATCGACTACGTCGTCGACAACGACCCCTCCTTGCCAGATCAACCAGGCAAGCCCCCCCTTTGATCATCCCAATATCGCCCATTCCATTCTCTCATGCTTGCATTAGATTTTGCTATTGTTATTGTTTGCTCCTATTCTGATGCATAGCCTCCTTTTGTAACCTGCTTATTGTTACCTTACCGGCTTATCCTAAACTGCTTAGTATAGGTTGGTTAGTGATCCATCAGTGACCCCCACATTGTCCTTGTTGCCCCTGCTTCATCATTGAAGACCCGATCAACGGGATCGAAGACCAGGCCCCGGCACCGCACATCACTTTCCCCTTAGTTGCTCGACACTACTGGGATACTATCGAGTGCCGAGGGTGAGACCTCTACAGCACTTCTGATGTTAACCTGTAGTGTAGCTATTCGGTCGTGGTCATCGAGGGTGATTTCCTCTTTAACCACTTCTGATACGACTCTGTCGTGCAACCCCTCAAGTGTGAACCTCGAGGGTGATTCCTCTACGTTCACCTTGATGATTACATTGAGTGGAACCCACCGAGGGTGATTCCTTGGGTTTTCCTCTTGATGTTTGGACACACGGATACTTGGACTTTACAACTGTTACTTGGAAAGTGATGTGGAGACGGGTTGACCTGGAAGGTGCCCGTGAGATAATTACGAGGTGTGGCCGGGCATTCTTAGCCCTTGCCGCAAGTCCTCGAGACGGGGCAACGGGGTCACCTCTTTCGTGAGTCTCTGCTTGTTACCGCGCGTTCCTAATCCACTACGATTTGGATATTTGATCCGAGGGGCCTCTGGCCTGATAGCACTAACCATCACGTGGGCATAGTATGGGCGTTCTGCGTCGTATACATCAGCCAAAGCTTAATAGACGTCAGCGACTGAGTGGCGCGCGCCGGGTTGGACTGCGCAAGCGCCTGCCTTGTTGAAGGAGGTAGCTAGGTCTGCTCACCGGCTGCGTACGCAACGTGCAGGAGTTTCCGGGGAGATGGCCCATGACCCCTGGGGGCATAGGTTTAGTCCGGCGTGCTGACCTCTCTGTTAAGTCTAGGTCGGGTTGCGGCGTATTGTTTGGCCGAGGCCGGGCATGCCCCTGGAAAGTGTGTCTGGCCGGAGTCAATCGAGCGTGGTGGGTAAGTTGGTGCACCCCTGCAGGGAAGAAAACATCTATCGATAGCCTGTCCTACGGTAACGGACACTTGGAGTTGTATCCCGATCGATACAACTAGAACTGGATACTTGTGATGATAACTGGATGGTGATGAGGATTTGATTGTGATGATAACTGGATGGTGATGAGGATTTGATTGTGATGATAACTGGATAGTATGGCTCTGGGATTGCTTTCTCGCAGGGAGTCGAGAAAGGATCTCTGGCCGAGGTTGATAACACTACTACCACTTTACTTTATGCTACTCTACTCCCTCTTGTTTGCTGCAAGATGGTGGTTTCCAGAAGATGCTAGTCTTCGATAGGACTAGACCTTCTCTCTATTCTGGCATTTCTGCAGCCCAGTCCACATATACAGCCTTCCTTTGATAATGTTGCATATGTAGTGTAGATCCTTGCTTGCGAGTACTTTGGATGAGTACTCACGGTTGCTTTGCTCCCCCTTTTCCCCCTTCTTTCTTCTTTCTGGTTGTTGCAACCAGATGGTGGAGTCCAGGAGCCAGATGCCACCTTTGACGACTGCTGCTACCCCGAGGGTGCCTACTACCACGTGACGGACGCCGACGACCAAGAGTAGTTAGGAGGCTCCTAGGCAGGAGGCCTTGCCTTTTCGATCGTAGATGCTTTTGTGCTAGCCTTCTTAAGGCAAACTTGTTTAACTCATGTCTGTGCTCAGATATTGTTGCTTCCGCTGACTCGTTTGTATCCAAGCTGATGTATTCGAGCCCTCGAGGCCCCTGGCTTGTAATATAAAGCTTGTATTATTTTAATTTGTGTCTAGAGTTGTGTTGTGATATCTTCCCGTGAGTCCTTGATCTTGATCGTACACATTTGCGTGTATGATTAGTGTACGATTGAATCGAGGGCGTTACAAGTTGGTATCAGAGCCGACTGCCTGTAGGTAGCCCCCTTTCCAACTCCTTGGCCGAAGTTGAGTCTAGTCACTGAAAACTTTTACTAACATTGGTTGTGTGGCTTACGTGCCCACGTCGCAATTGGGTGGTATTAGCATCTTTTACTCCTCGTCCATACTCTGGGACTCTGAACTCTCTTCTACTCGGGTTAAATGAATTTACTAACATTAGGATCCCGTGACCACATTCACCCCGAAGTTGGATGAAGCCATAGTTATTCCTTAGAATAGCTTTTTGAGTAGTGCACACCCTGTCGTGTTGACTACGGAGTGGAATCCATCGTACCTCCTTCATTATGCATGTTTTCATCATGAATGATCCTTATCTTTGCAAATGCTCAATGCTGAACTACCCCTGTTACATGTTAGCAGGATGGTTAGACCCGCTGGTCGTGGCTGTGGTGCCAACGACCCACCACCGCCTGAATTCTTTACTGGAATGAGGCAACAGTTTGAGTTAACTCGCCAGTTCATGGAAGGAATGATGGCTCAGTTTCCTCGTCCGAACATGAATCAACATCCAACCCGAGTAACTCTGCAGGACTTCATGCGCCTCAACCCAACTATCTACCGCAGCTCAACTCAACCCCTTGATGCTGATGACTGGCTCCGCGGCATCACATATGAAATGGAGTCTGCTAGTGTTGCCCCTGCCAGCTATGTCACCTTCGCATCTTTCTTTCTGAAGGGTCCTGCTGCTCAATAGTGGGACAGCCACAGGCGTACCCTACCTGCTGGAACGGTCATTACTTGGCCGGATTTCCAAGCTGCCTTCCGTGCCCGTTTCATTCCTCAGGGAACCATGGACAGGAAGAAGCGAGAGTTCCGCAACCTCACCCAAGGCAACAAGACTGTAGATGCTTATCAACGGGAATTTCTGGACTTGTCACATTATGCTGAAGAAGACATTGCAACTGATGCTCGTAAGCAAGAGAAGTTTCGTGATGGACTTCACCCTGATATTAAGCTAGCATTGCTCGTTCATGACTTTGCCGACTTCGCCACCCTGGTGAACAAGGCTATTCAGGTTGAGACTGGTCTTCAGGAACACCAGGGATCCCTCAGGCGTACCCGTGATGCTGGCCCATCTTCGGGCCCGTCAGCGCAGAAGCGTCGGATATGGATTCCCCACAGCATGTATCGTCCAACTGCACCTGCACCAAGACAGTCCTATGTTGCACCTCGTCTGCCTCCTCAACCGCAGAGGCAGCCCCTTCGGGCTGTACCACCCCAAGCTTCTGCTCCCAATCCCAATGATGGTCTGTGCTTCAAGTGTGGCCTTCCAGGTCACCGCTCCAGGAAATGCCCTCAGAATCAAAATCAGCTGGCTCTGTCTTCAACTGACCGTAACAATCAGCCCCATAACAACAATGCCAGACCTTATGGTCGTGGTCAGGCTAATCATATTGATCTGAATGAAGCTCAAGACCAGCCTGCCACTGTGATGGGTACTCTCCTTGTTAATTCAGTACCAGCTTCTGTTTTGTTTGATTCAGGAGCATCACATTCATTCATGTCAGAAAATTTTGCTTACGCACATGACATTCGATGCGAGCCCATGAACACTCCGATAGTGGTACGCACCCCTGCGGGCCGATGTCAAACTACCATGATTGGTCGCGACGTTCCTGTTGAAATTGAAGGGTTGGAATTCCTTGTTTCTCCCATTATTCTAGAGTCTTCCAATATTGACCTCATTCTGGGAATGGAATGGTTGAAAGCGCATACTGCCTCTATCGTTTGCGCTACCAAGGTCGTTCACCTCCTACATCCTTCAGATGAGATTGTAACCTACCATGCTCAGCTTGTTCAAAACGCTGAAGCACGACTTTATGCTTTGAATGCGTTGAACGCGGCACCTCTTGAGGGAATTGAAAAGATTCCAGTCGTTCGCAACTTCCAAGACGTATTTCCAGAAGAACTTCCAGGAATACCCCCTGCCCGGGCTGTCGAGTTCGTCATCGACTTGAAACCAGTCACCGTTCCTATTGCAAAACGACCCTACAAGATGCCACCTCATGAACTCCTTGAGCTTAAGGAGGAAATCGACAAATCTCTTCACAAGGGTTTCATTCGTCCAAGTTCCTCTGCTTGGGGAGCACCTTCTCTCTTCGTCAAGAAGAAGGACGGTACGAACCATTTGGTCCAAGACTATCGTCCTATCAACCAAGCTACAATTCAAAACAAATATCCCCTTCTTCGGATCAATGATCTGTATGATCAACTGGCTGGTTCATCGATATTCTCTAAACTCGACTTGAGGTTGGGTTACCACCAGATCCGTGTTCGTGAAGAGGATATTCCAAAGACCGCATTTGTGACTCGTTATGGTTCTTACGAGTACACCGTCATGTCATTCGGTTTAACCAATGCTCTAGCTACATTCTCTCGTCTGATGAACTATATATTCATGGATTACCTCGACAAGTTCGTCGTAGTCTATCTGGATGATATACTGGTATATTCGAAGAATAAAGAAGAACATGCTGAACATCTTCGTCTTGTTCTGGAGAAGCTTCGAGAGCATCAACTTTATGCCAAGTATTCCAAGTGTGAATTCTGGTTACCCGAAGTCACCTACCTTGGTCATGTTATCTCCAAGGATGGTATTGCCGTCAACCCAGAGCGCGTTCAGGCTATTCTTGACTGGACCCCTCCAAAGACTGTCAAGCAAGTCAGAAGCTTTCTCGGACTGGCCAGCTATTGTTGCCGCTTTGTCGAGAACTTCTCCAAGATCGCCAAGCCACTGACTAATCTGCTTCACAAAGGCGTTAAGTTTGATTGGACAGACAAATGTCAGGAAAGTTTCTAGGCACTCAAGGATAAACTGACTTCTGCCCCAGTGCTTGCTCCCCCTGATTCTCACAAGGACTTTGTCATCTATTGTGACGCTTCACGTCAAGGATTAGGCTGTGTTCTAATGCAAGAACGCAGGGTGATTGCCTATGCCTCCCGTCAAGTGCGTCCTCACGAAGAAAACTACCCGGTTCATGACCTTGAGCTTGCAGCGGTTATCTTTGCATTAAAGCTATGGCGACAATACCTTCTCGGTAATCGTTGTGAGATGTTCACTGATCATCAGAGTCTGAAGTACCTGTTTACTCAGCCAGATCTGAACCTCCGTCAGCAGCGATGGATGGAAGCTATTGCTGACTACAACTGCGGTATATCTTATACACCTGGCAAGGCTAATGTAATGGCCGATGCCCTAAGCCGAAAGTCTTATTGCAATTATCACCAGGTCTACAAAGCTCAACCCCACCTTTATGAAGAGCTATGCAAGCTGAACCTTCAACTAGTTCCACAGGGTTCTCTGAATAACCTTGTTTTGGAACCAACTCTTCTGAAAGCAATCAAGTCTGCTCAAGCCAAAGATGCTCATGTTGATCTGATGAAAAAGGATCTTGCCTTAGAGAAATCCAGAGATTTCTCACTTGGTGAAGATGGAACCTTATACTTCAGAGATCGCATTGTCGTACCCCGGTTCGAGCTTATGACAGAGAAGGTGATGAAAGAAGCGCATGACACCCCTCTCTCTATTCATCCGGGAAGTACCAAGATGTATCTTGACATCCGTTAGAAGTACTGGTGGTCTAAGATGAAGCAAGACATTGCTCGATATATTGAAGAATGTGACGTTTGTCGTCGCGTCAAAGCAGAACATCAAAAACCGGCTGGACTTCTACAACCGCTTCCGATTCCTGAATGGAAGTGGGATAAGATCCAAATGGACTTCGTCACTGGCCTTCCCAAGTCTCAGAAAGGTAACGATGCTATCTTTGTCGTCATCGACCAATTCTCGAAGGTTGCTCACTTTCTGCCAGTCAAGGAGACTATCACTGCTAGTCAATTGGCAACCTTGTATATCTCCCGAATTGTGTCACTCCACGGCATTCCGAAGGAGATTAGTTCAGACCGCGGCAGTATTTTCACTTCTAAGTTCTGGGATAGTTTCCAAGAGGCAATGGGAACTCATATTACCTGGAGCACTGCTTATCATCCCCAATCCCAAGGCCAAGTCGAGCGAGTCAATCAAATTCTTGAAGACATGCTTCGAGCTTGTGTTATTTCTTTCGGCAAGAAGTGGGAAGAATCTCTCCCTTATGCGGAGTTCTCTTATAACAACAGCTATCAAGCCAGCTTGAAGATGGCACCCTTTGAAGTGCTTTATGGACGTAAGTGCCGAACGCCTCTGAATTGGTCAGAAACTGGGGAACGAGCACTCATTGGTCCAGACATTATTCAACAAGCTGAAGAGCAGGTTCGCATTGTCCGGGATAATCTCAAGTCGGCCCAATCCCGCAAGAAGAGCAACTATGACCGGAAACACTGGGGTTCAACTTATCAACCTGGTGAACAAGCTTATCTGCGTGTCACTCCTTTGAGAGGCACTCATCGGTTCGGAGTCAAGGGAAAGTTAGCTCCTCGCTACATTGGTCCCTTCCGTATTCTCGCCCGTCGTGGACTGGTGGCTTATCAACTGGAGTTGCCACCTCAGTTCTCTCACGTTCATGACGTCTTCCATGTGTCGCAAATTCGTCGATGCTTCAAGGATCCGGAACGTGAAGTGGATCCGGAATTGATTGAAATTCAAGATGATCTCACATACAAGGAGCATCCGATCTGCATTCTTGAAGAAGCTGAACGTCGAACCCGCCAGAAGGTTACTAAGTTCCTCAAGGTGCAATGGTCGAATCATACTAAAGAGGAAGCCACTTGGGAACGCGAAGATAACCTCCGGGCTGAATACCCCGATCTTTTCCCTTCTACCTCTTAATTCTCGGGACGAGAATTTCTTTTAGAGGAGGAGAGTTGTAACACCCCGGTGTAATGATGCTACAGTAACCCCTGGGGTTAAGTTAATCTTTTTGCTAAACATGTGCCTGATCATTATTGTCTCATGTTCTTTCACATTCCAGTTGAATTCAAATTCAAATTTTGTCTGAAATTCAAAATGCTCAGACATGAAAACAAAAATGTTCATCATGTGCAGAATA
>NC_057813.1:330726158-330726801 GCF_018294505.1 Triticum aestivum
CCCCCCCTCAACTGGGCCGACTGGCCAGCTGGCCACCGTGCCCCCCTATGGGCCTCGGCCCACCTCAACCAGCCGGCCCAGCTCCCCGCATCGCTCTCCCCTCCCTCCTGTTCCCCCGGTGCGCACCGCTACAGGGGCGCGTCGCCGCCCGACCACCTCGCCGGCAACGCCGCGGGTGGATAAGGGCCCCTCCCCTCGACGCCTCGACCTCCTCCCCACCTACCTCCACCCACTCCCCTGCTCGCCCTCTCCGCTCTCTCCCTCACTCTCCAGATCCCCTCCCCACCTCAACCGAGCGCCGCCGTCGCCATGGCTGTGCCGTAGCCGCGGCCACCGCCTACCTCGCGCCTCGCCAGAAGGTCCAGGAGGTTCGCCGTCGACGCCTCCTTCGACTACCTCACCGGAACGAGGCGGGGAAGCCCCATCAGCGTCGCCATCGTCCTGTCTTCCCCAACGGTCCCCGCCACCACTCGTCGGCGATTCGTCGCCCCCAGCACCGGCCCGACCTCCCTCGAGCCCCCTGCCACCCCCCTACAGCTCCCGGTGAGCCACCACGTCTCTCCTCTCGCTCCCCCGCACGGATCCATCACCGTAGCCTCCGCGCCATTTTTTGCCCGAACGGAGCTCCGCCACCGTGGCTGCT
>NC_057813.1:330727292-330739933 GCF_018294505.1 Triticum aestivum
ACCGGCCCGACCTCCCTCGAGCCCCCTGCCACCCCCCTACAGCTCTCGGTGAGCCACAACGTCTCTCCCCTCGCTCCCCCGCACGGAGCCATCACCGTAGCCTCCGCGCCATTTTTGCCCGAACGGAGCTCCGCCACCGTGGCTGCTGCTATCGCCACAGGCGTTGTCGAGCTCGGCTGAGCTCGCAGTCGTGCCCGCCGTAACCGTAGGATTCGAATGTGCCACTCGCTCCCCTCCCGTTGCTCCTTAGCCACGTCCTCGACATCGCCTGTTTTCCGGCCGCCGCCTTTGCTCGTCGCCACCGTCTCCACGGGCCACTTCAGGTCGTGCCACCGCCACCAAACGATGCGGAGTTGAACGCCCGTTCCAATGCACCCAACCGCGCGCAAAATGAGCCACCACAGCGCGTTTCCGAGCTCGCCGGAGCTCACCGCTGCGTTATGGGCTCGCCGGAGTAACTCCGGCAGCCGGCGCTGATGTGGCGCCTATGTGGCAACCCCCTGGGTCACTGGCAGCTGGGCCCGGCGGTCCCAGTTGACCAGGTCAACGACTGACTGGGCAGCTCCAGTCACTGACTGGTGGGCCCCAGTTGACCGGTCAACTGGTCAGCCGACCGCTGACGTTATGCTTACGTCATGCTGACGTCATTTTATCTTTTCTATTATTTTAAACAATTCCAGAAAATGCTTTAATCTTTGAATAATCATAGAAAATAAACCGTAACTCGGATGAAAATGTTTTCTATATGAAAGTTGCTCAGAAAAATCCAACGAATCCGAATATGCGGTCCGTTCATCTGTCACATGCCCCTAGCATGCTGAACATGGAACTTTCCCCCTCCGGTCATCTGTCTGACACAGGTCCGGAACCGGGAACACCTTCCCGGTTGATTTCCCCCTTCACCTATAACGTCTAGGACCGCGTTAGAGCACGCTTAGCGCTACGTTTCGTCATGTCATGCTTAGTGTTACCTCTGTTTGCTATGTATTTACTGTTTCTTCCCCCTCTTCTCTCCGGTAGACCCCGAGGCCACTGATGCCCCGGTGATCGACTACGTCGTCGACAACGACCCCTCCTTGCCAGATCAACCAGGCAAGCCCCCCCCTTTGATCATCCCGATATCGCCCATTCCATTCTCTCATGCTTGCATTAGATTTTGCTATTGTTATTGTTTGCTCCTATTCTGATGCATAGCCTCCTTTTGTAACCTGCTTATTGTTACCTTACCGGCTTATCCTAAACTGCTTAGTATAGGTTGGTTAGTGATCCATCAGTGACCCCCACCTTGTCGTTGTTGCCCCTGCTTCATCATTGAAGACCCGATCAACGGGATCGAAGACCAGGCCCCGGCACCGCACATCACTTTCCCCTTAGTTGCTCAACACTACTGGGATACTATCGAGTGCCGAGGGTGAGACCTCTACAGCACTTCTGATGTTAACCTGTAGTGTAGCTATTCGGTCGTGGTCATCGAGGGTGATTTCCTCTTTAACCACTTCCGATACGACTCTGTCGTGCAACCCCTCAAGTGTGAACCTCGAGGGTGATTCCTCTACGTTCACCTTGATGATTACATTGAGTGGAACCCACCGAGGGTGATTCCTTGGGTTTTCCTCTTGATGTTTGGACACACGGATACTTGGACTTTACAACTGTTGCTTGGAAAGTGATGTGGAGACGGGTTGACCTGGAAGGTGCCCGTGAGATAATTATGAGGCGTGGCCGGGCATTCTTAGCCCTTGCCGCAAGTCCTCGAGACGGGGCAACGGGGTCACCTCTTTCGTGAGTCTCTGCTTGTTACCGCGCGTTCCTAATCCACTACGATTTGGATATTTGATCCGAGGGGCCTCTGGCCTGATAGCACTAACCATCACGTGGGCATAGTATGGGTGTTCTGCGTCGTATACATCAGCCAAAGCTTAATAGACGTCAGCGACTGAGTGGCGCGCGCCGGGTTGGACTGCGCAAGCGCCTGCCTTGTTGAAGGAGGTAGCTAGGTCTGCTCACCGGCCGCGTACGCAACGTGCAGGAGTTTCCGGGGAGATGGCCCATGACCCCTGGGGGCATAGGTTTAGTCCGGCGTGCTGACCTCTCTGTTAAGTCTAGGTCGGGTTGCGGCGTATTGTTTGGCCGAGGCCGGGCATGACCCTGGAAAGTGTGTCCGGCCGGAGTCAATCGAGCGTGGTGGGTAAGTTGGTGCACCCCTACAGGGAAGAAAACATCTATCGATAGCCTGTCCTACGGTAACGGACACTTGGAGTTGTATCCCGATCGATACAACTAGAACTGGATACTTGTGATGTGAACTGGATGGTGATGAGGATTTGATTGTGATGATAACTGGATGGTGATGAGGATTTGATTGTGATGATAACTGGATAGTATGGCTCTGGGATTGCTTTCTCGCAGGGAGTCGAGAAAGGATCTCTGGCCGAGGTTGATAACACTACTACCACTTTACTTTATGCTACTCTACTCCCTCTTGTTTGCTGCAAGATGGTGGTTTCCAGAAGATGCTAGTCTTCGATAGGACTAGACCTTCTCTCTATTCTGGCATTTCTGCAGCCCAGTCCACATATACAGCCTTCCTTTGATAATGTTGCATATGTAGTGTAGATCCTTGCTTGCGAGTACTTTGGATGAGTACTCACGGTTGCTTTGCTCCCCCTTTTCCCCCTTCTTTCTTCTTTCTGGTTGTTGCAACCAGATGGTGGAGTCCAGGAGCCAGATGCCACCTTTGACGACTGCTGCTACCCCGAGGGTGCCTACTACCACGTGACGGACGCCGACGACCAAGAGTAGTTAGGAGGCTCCTAGGTAGGAGGCCTTGCCTTTTCGATCGTAGATGCTTTTGTGCTAGCCTTCTTAAGGCAAACTTGTTTAACTCATGTCTGTGCTCAGATATTGTTGCTTCCGCTGACTCGTTTGTATCCAAGCTGATGTATTCGAGCCCTCGAGGCCCCTGGCTTGTAATATAAAGCTTGTATTATTTTAATTTGTGTCTAGAGTTGTGTTGTGATATCTTCCCGTGAGTCCTTGATCTTGATCGTACACATTTGCGTGTATGATTAGTGTACGATTGAATCGAGGGCGTTACAGTAGCCAATATGGAACAGGTGCTTGATCATGTACCTCATAAAGTGATAGCTGATATGAATGCATCTTTGAATGCACCCTATACATAAGAGGAAGTTAAAAGAGCCTTGTTCCAAATGTTCCCGACAAAGGCTCCAGGCCCGGATGGTTTTCCGGCTCATTTTTTCAGCGTCACTGGGATGTTTGTGGAAAGGAGGTAACATCAGCGGTACTGTGAATTGTGAAAGGGGTGGATAGCGCAGAATCTATCAATGAATCGGTACTTGTCCTCATACCAAAGGTAGAAAATCCCACACTTCTATCACAATTTCAACCTATAAGCTTGTGTAATGTGGTCTACAAAATTGCTTCAAAAGTGATGGCCAATAGACTCAAAACTATTCTACCAGATGTCATTTCTCAAGAGCAATCTGCATTTGTGCCTGGTAGGTTGATCACTGATAATATAATTTCTGCCTATGAATGTTTGCACTTCATGAAAAGGAACAGGTCGAAGGTTAATAGTTTTTTAGCTCTCAAACTTGATATGATGAAAGCATATGACCGTGTGGAATGGCAGTATCTGGAGGCAATAATGTTGAAGCTTGGTTTTGACCAGCAGTAGGTCAAGGTAATAATGGGGATGGTCAGGTCCGTATCATTCTCTGTATTGTTCAACGGGAAAAAGTTGGAAAGTTTCAGACCAACAAGAGGGATTCGACAGGGAGATCCTATTTCACCCTACCTTTTTTTGTTAGCAGCGGAGGGCCTTTCGTGCCTTTTAAACTCTAACCAGTCATCACATTTAAGCGGGATCAAGGTGGCTTCAACGGCTCCGCCGGTGAACCACCTCCTGTTTGCCGATGACAGCCTGCTGTTTTTCAAAGCTAGTGCTGAGGGTGCAAATGAGGTACCAAACCTATTGAACCAATATTGTGATGCATCGAGGCATCGGGTTAATAAGGATAAATCTTCTATCTTCTTTAGCAAGGGCCGTCCTAACAATACTCGGGAATTGGTGAAGTTGTCATTGCAAGTTCCAAACGAATCTCTGAATGAAAGGTATTTGGGTATGCCGACGGATGTTGGTCACTCAAAGAATGGCACTTTCAAATTCCTAAAGGACAGGATTTGGAATAAGGTGAAGGGATGGATTGCAAAAATTCTGTCAGCTGGAGGAAAAGAGGTTCTTATTAAATCAGTGGCTCAGGCTATCCCTGTTTATTCTATGGCATGTTTCCGACTACCTCGTGGTCTATGTGAGCATATAAACTCTTTGATTCGAGGGTTTTGGTGGGGAAGCAAAGAAGGAAAAAGGAAGCCACATTGGGTATCATGGCAGGTAATGACAAGTCCAAAATATATGGGGGGCCTTGGCTTTCGGGATCTTGAGATTTTCAACTTGGCGTTATTGGCACGACAAGCATGGCGTTTACTACATGATCCATCTTCTCTCAGCGCTAGAATTTTAAAAGCGGTGTATTTTCCGACAACCACTCTTCTTGATGCAGAACTTGGCTCCAATCCCTCACAAATATGGCGGTCTATACTGGATGGAAGGGAGGTTCTCAAGCAGGGTGTCTCTCGCCGAATTGGGAATGGTCGTTCAACTCCTATCTGGACTTGCAACTGGATTCCGTGCGAACCTCTGCTCAGACCTCTTATGCCTTTGGTCCCGAATCCACCTCAAATGGTGCATGAGCTTATAAACCATACCGAGGCAGCGTGGAATACAGATTTGGTACGCCAGGTTTTCTTACCAATGGATGCAGAGGCGATCTTGAGCATTCCTTTGTGCACACGTAACGTTGAGGATTTGGGCTTGGCATTTTGAGAAGAAAGGAATTTTCAGTGTGAGATCAGCTTACCGGATGCTTGTTGAAACAAAGATTAGGCGTGAGATTGGCTGGAGAGAGTGCCGGGGTCTTCTATTTCAGGGGAAGCAAAGACGTGGACCAAACAATGGAAATTGTTAGTACCTTCAAAACTAAAAATCTTCGTCTGGCGCTTTGCTCACCAGTCCATACCTTCAGTAGATGTCTTGCACCACAGGAAGATGGCCACATCAAGCACATGTAATCTATGCGGATGCGCCGATTCATGGCGCCACTCACTTTTGGACTGTACAGTGGCCAGATGTACGTGGGCATTATCGGATGCAAATGTGGCTGAACATATGATTTTATGCAGTGATCCTCGGGCGAAACAGTGGTTGTTCTTCATGTATGATTCCTTGTCACACGATGAATTTACGAGGATGATTGTCACACTATGGGCCATCTCGACGGCGAGGCGTAAAGCAATCCATGATAACATCTTCCAGAGCCCCGAACAAATCCATCGATTTGTGCAATCCTATCTGTCCGAGCTAGAGACGGTTAATGCCAGAAAGGAGAAGGTGCAGACATCACCAATCCGAGACACTAGAAGGAGCTGGATTCCTCCCTCTTCGAATCATGCAAAGATCAATGTTGATGGTGCTTTCTCGCGGAATGGCAGTGTTGGAGCGGCAACAGCTTTCTGCAGGAACGAATACGGAGATTACTTGGGGGCATCGGTCTTGGTGGTGCCTAATATGATTGATCCAACTGCTCTAGAAGCACTGGCTTGCCGGGAAGGTCTGTCCCTAGCCGCAGACCTTAATCTCTCAAATATCCATTTGGCCACTGATTGCTAGGGACTGGTGGAAGAAATCAAGAATGGATCCGATGCATTCCATGGTGCGATTATTCAGGAAATTCAAACTAGGATGATACCTTTTACAAGTTGCTTTTTCTCCTTTGAAAGTAGAACTTGTAATTTTGAGGCACATAGCCTCGCAAAGCACGCATCTTCTCTAGGAGCTGGTAGACATATTTGGCTCGATCTTCCCTATGATCTAGTCAACATTCCTGTAAACATGTTGCAACAGAGTTAATAAAAAGCGTGTGTTTGCCTTAAAAAAACAACTAAATTTGGGCCGAGGCGGTAACTCTATTTCTCACTCTGAATGACAGGTTGGGCCCGTGCGTTTTTCACAGCCTCAATCAACCAGAGAGCTCTCATTCTAGAGAGCTTAGTAACTCTAGTGATAACTAGCCATGCCCGCGCGGCGGCACACCGCGCCTATTAATACATTATGTGAGAAATTTTGTGTCTGCTAATATTAAACTTTATCGGTTAATTATATGATTAATTATTTAGGTTTTGCTTCTCTACTTCATTTTGTATGTTATCATATTGGTATGCATGCTGAAATCTTTCATAAAGAAAGGCTTCACTGAATGAAAAGAATTGGTACATTGTAAATAGATGGAATATATATTGATAATGTATGATCGATTTTCAATTCTTCGGTAATTCATAGCATCATTGTTCGATCGCCGCTAAATTTGTTTCGGTGATGCAATGATACATAGATGTGTCGATCTGAAAAAATAAAGGAAAACTCATGTGGACGTTTTGTGACCATCTGATTGGTTGCTAGTTTGGACAACACTTGTTTGCTCGGGCGTTTAAGAATCATTGATGTGTAATTGAGTTTATCGGTTGGACGAAAGATTATTAATTTTTTGCGTCGATTTTACGGAAGCATAGATTTGTGCTTTTTCCTTTAATTCTGATGTAGTAGTGTTTCTTTCTCTTATTCAAGAAACCCACAAAAGGCACTATTGGACAAGCCTCTATCCATCGTCCCCGCTCGCCATTTTTTGCATATGAGGGAATTAAATTTACTAAAAGTGTACCCAAGTAGTTGTGTATGTAACATGATGAAGAACTTGGACGAAGTATTCTATATTGCACTTAAGTTAGGGTAAATGTGAAAAAAAGAAAATCAAACTATTCGTTAATTTATGTCCACCGAGTTCAATCATAGACTTCGATCAGGATAGGTAGTCTAGATCACCCGTCAAAAAAATATGCAAAAACATTCTTTGTATGCTTGTCTTCCTTTCTTAAAGAAAGAAGCTATAGCTTTGTAGCTAGAAAAATTCTAACTTGCTGAAGTTTCAAAACTCTCTGTTAAATTATGGTAAAAAGAAAATATCTAAACGGCGCATACCACAACCAACAACCGCATGCAAACTTGAAATACAGCCGTGGTAATCAATGCTCACGTTGTCACATTCCTTACCGAAAAAGGATTTCCCCCGCTTTATATTACAAAGCAACAACATCGATACAACCAACGATAGGTGCTGGGGCGAAAGCAGCATAGGCACGCCCAAAAAAAAAAGAAAGAGAAAACATAAAAGGAAAAAAATGCCGACAAAGGCGGATCAACGAAAACGAAGATGACTCGCAACCGCTGTGCACGGCGGAGAATTCCACCATGCTCCTAGCACCACGAAACGCCGCATATCAAGTAACACCTTCAAGAAGGAACGCGACGACAACGACGCTGCTACCGGACATGGCCTATGGTTTCCCTCGGTACGCGAAGGGCCGTGGGAGGGAAGGGGGATATCCGACGCCCTTCAGGAAGGCACGGCGGCGCCCACGGGCGTCACCGCGTCGGTGCCAACCAAGCCGACAAGGATTTCTCCCAACCTCCAACCAACCATGACCCCAGACGATCCATCGCGCTCCACCATACTTGCCGTCCACCAATATGCGCCACCACGGACTCGCAGTCACCATCGCCGTCTCACCGTGACAAGCGAAGCGAGACCGGCGGGATCGAGAGGAACCAGCCGGAAACGAGGAGCAGCAAGGTCAGCGGCCACATGGGAAGGGACAACCTCCACCACCCTTGGCGGTGACCGACCGGACGTAGCTCAGGAGCAAACCAGGCACCCCTGCCCGGCCGAGCCCGAAGCGGGCTCGTGAAGCTCCCGTTGCTGCGCTGCAGTACACGCACCACCGTCTCCGCCATCCCCAGCCCAAGCCACACCTCCGTCCGCCGGAGATGACGCCGGAAAGCACATGCCAGGCCCACCCAGACCTAGATGGGGCCCAAAAGGGCCCAAATCTGGGCCGTAAGGGCGCCGCCGCCCGCCATCGCGCCGCCCCGCAGCCAAGCAGCCACGCCACCGCCACCTTGCCACCCGGAGCTGCGCCGCCTGCTGTCACATCCCTAGCTTCTTGCAATGCACTAGTGTTAGTCTTTGGTGATGCATCATGTTTACTTTTACAGAAAACTTGAAATGGGGATTGCCTAAACCCTAGCATCTAAGGAATTCACTAGGTTTAACTAAAATAATTTCAGCGAATCCAAATGTCTTTCAAAAATGTTCATCATTTCTGGAAAATGCTGGAAACAGTAACCAGAGGTGTTGCACATTTTTCCATGACATATTTGGGCTCTGAATTAAATCATATGGTATTTCCATTTGGGCATTTAAATACTATAAAATATTTGAAATGCTCAAATAATCATAAACTAAAATGTTTACTGTTGGATATATTCTAAACAGTAGCCATGATTAATTTCATGATTTTTGAAAGTGTCTAAGTATTTTTAATAAAGCCCTAAAACTACAGAATAATAGAAAACAGAAACAATAAATAAAGGAGAGGGAAACTTACCTGCGACCCGCTACTGTAGCCTGCTGGCAGCCCAGCTGGCTGCCCAGCCCACCAGCGCCCCCTTGTCATCTTCCTCCTCTGCCAGGAGGACAAACAGGTGCGTGGCGAGCGCCGACGCTGCCCCGGCCACCTTCTGCTCCCCCGGCCACCTCCTGCTTCCCCGCCCCCTCCTAGCAACGCCACGACGATGCCCCGTATCCCCTCGCTCTTTTCCCTCACCCGTTGCATCCTCTCCCCTCCCCTGGCTCTCTCCCTTGAGCTCATCCGAGCGCAGCCGTCGCCGCCGACCAGCGCTCGCGCGGCCGCAGCCATCCCCAAGCCTCTCCGACACGCCCTCGAGCTCCGCCGGTCCTCCCTCGTCCTCCTCGTCGTCTCACGCAACCAGAAGAGCCCCGGCGCGCCGTCCCCGCCCCGTTCTTCCTCCTTCGGCCATGGAGATTGCCGGCGATTTTCCACCGTCACCGAGCCTTCCCCGAGCACGCCGAGGCCACCTATGCACTCGCGGTGAGCCCCTCTTCCCCTTCCCTCTTCTCTCAAGCTCGCGCTCGTCCCCTAGCTTCATTTTCCACCACGGCCGAGAGCTTCTCGCCGCCGGCCATGGCGTGGTCGTGGCCACAGCCACCGCAGCTCGTTCCCGAGCCCACCGTTGTGCTCACCACGATCTCAGGAGCCCGTAGCCACCACCAGCTCCTCCTCCCGTGCACCGTAGCGTCGAACCCAACCCCGTCCGAACTCCGGCCGCCGCCTAGCTCGCTGCCGCCGTCGACTCAGGCCGTCCCAGCTGCTGCCGCCACCACCACTAGATGCGCGCGAGCCCCAGCTACGTATAGGACCAAACCACGGTCGATTTGGTCGACCGTGGGCAAAATCCGAGCCCCTCCGCCGTCTCGGCCTCGCCGGCGACTCAACGCCGGTGGGTTTGACCTGCTGACCGTTAACTGGGTGGGCCCAGTTTGACCCCCTGGGTCACTGACGTGTGGTCCACCCTTGTTAGTTATTACTTAGGTTAGTTTAGCGCTAATTAACCTAGATTAGTGCTTAACCTAACACTAACTAACTCTGTTTAGTTAGTTAACTAACCACTGACACGTGGGTCCCACAAGTCAGGTTTGACCTGGCCGACCCAGTTGACCGCTGACATCACAGTGACGTCATGCTGACGCATTAATTCAATTATTGGAATTATTCTTATTCAGGAAATTCCAGAAAATGTCCTAAACTTCTAAAAATCATAGAAAATCAACCGCAGCTCGAAATCAAACAAATTATATATGAAAAATGATCAGAAAAATCCAATCTATCCATCTGTATTGGTTTCATGCATTTTAGAACACATTAACCTTGCTTTTTAGATGAAACAAGTTAATGCACTATTATGACCTCTTAAAATGGGTTTGCATTTGAATCTTTGGTTCAAATTGACTCATCTCAATCTGTTCTAGCTTGCATTAGCCAAAACACATTCTTATTGCCATGTCATAGAATGCATCATATTGTGCATTGCATTGATCGTGTTTCTTCTCTGTTTGTCGGTGTTGTTCCCCCTCGGTAGACGTTGTACCGACGTTGTGATCATTGACACCGATGAAGACTCAATGCTATCTTCAGAAGTGCCAGGCAAGCAAAACCCCCTTGTTCATTCCGATACAATCCCACTCTCTCGCTCCTGCTCTCTTTTACCGCATTAGGACAACAACGACTCATCTGTTACTTGCTGCGGTAGTTGAACCCCTTTATCCTCTACATGACCTGTCATTGCCACAGTAAATAGATGAAACCCACTAGCATGAGTAGGAGTTGTTTGAGCCCTGTTGTGCCTACTCATTCATGCTTGTTTGTCATGCCTGCTACTGCTTAGAGTTGAGTCAGGTCTGATTCATCGAGGATGAATCAGAGGTGTGTGAACATGTCCTACTGTGTGTGAGCTAAGTGTGTGAACATGATTTGGTAAAGGTAGCGGTGAGAGGCCATGTAGGAGTACATGGTGGGTTGTCTCATTGCAGCCGTTCTTAGGAACTGAGTTCCGTGTTTGTGATCCATGATTCAGCTACTACCATACATTGGGCCCTGAAATATGACCCCGCTCGACTTCTTATTCACCCTAGTCCTCTGTCCAGGAGTTGCAAGTAGTTTCTGGTGTTTGTAGCCTACTGGAGGCCGTGGACAGCGCTGACCGTGGGGTGGGCTGTGATGCGGTAGGTACGTGGCCGGGTACACCGGGCACCCGTTAGGTGTCTCGGAACCCTGTACACATCGTTCGGGGCCGTATGTGGAAATCTCGGCCGGACTCCCTGCGGATGGAACCTGAATAGGCGATAAACCTGGACTAGAGACTTGAGTGTTTAGGTAGGTCGTGATCTACACCCACGTCGGCTTTCGCTTGAAGTCTGCCGAGCACATGTCGTGTGCAGACGCTAAGTGGTGGAAACATGTATGAAGAAGTACACCCCTGCAGGGTTATAAATAATTTATTCGAATAGTCGTGTCCGCGGTAAAGGACTTCTGGATTGCCTATAACAGTTCATAGACAAGTGAAAGTGGATACTTTAAAATGCGCAAGATAAGCGTGAGTGCTATGGATGGCGTTCTCGTAGGGAGACGGGAGCGGATCCATAGTGGTGTATTGATATGGTGAATATGTGGACTCGTGTGCGCCACCTCAAAAGAGTTACTTGCAGTCATAGTTCAGGATAGCCACCGAGTCAAAGCTGGCTTGCTGCAGTTAAACCCCACCATCCCCTTGTTGATAATGATGCATATGTAGATAGTTCTGATGTAAGTCTTGCTGGGTACATTTGTACTCACGTTTGCCTATTTTATATTTTTGCAGAGATACTTCAGTCTCACTAGTAGTTCCGCTTGGACTTCGACGTTTAGCTTGTTACCTCAGCTACGATCTTGTGCCCTCGGCAGGATCTTGTAGGTCATCAGGCTTCTCAGCCCTTTTCATTTGTAGATGTCTGTACTCAGACATGCTAAGCTTCCGTTTGTTCTTTGACTTGTATGCTCTGAGTGTTGGGTCATCAGACTCATGTTTGTAATATCTCGCTCCTCGGAGCCTATTGAATAAAATACTTGAGTTGTAGAGTCATGTTGTGATGTCATGTTGTATTTGCACATATCGAGCATATTGTGTGTATGTTATTGAAATGCTTGGTATGTGTGGGATCTGACTGTCTAGTTGTTTATCCTTAGTAGCCTCTCTTACCGGGAAATGTCTCCTAGTGCTTCCACTGAGCCATGGTAGCTTGCTACTGCTCCGAAGCACTTAGACTGGCCGGCATATGTCCTTCTTCGTTCCTGTGTCTGTCCCTTCGGGGAAATGCCACGCGATGAGTACCGGAGTCCTGCTAGCCCAGTTGCTACAGCCCGGATTCACTCGCTGATGACCGACACGTTCGTTGCTGGGTCATGTATGTCTGTCCCTGTAAGTTAGTGCCACTTTGGGTTCACGACTAGCCATGTCAGCCCAGGTTCTTTGTCATATGGATGCTAGCGGCACTATCATACACGTGAGCCAAAAGACGCAAACGGTCTCGGGACAGGTAAGGTGGCACCCATGAGAATACCGTGCGTGAGGCCGCAAAGTGATATGAAGTGTTACATGCTAGATCGGTGTGACTTAGGATCGGGGTCCTGACACCTGCGAAGACGAGCCGTCACCGGATCCGACGCCGACCTGGGTGCACCGCAACCGGCGCCATCTCCCGAGCTACAGCGCCGCGCGGGGAGGAAAAGAACGAGGACGAGGCCGCCGGCATCACGCGAGCCAGGCCCGGAGGCCTACGCCGGTGGCGACGAGAGGGGATAGGAGGAGGGGGGCGCTGGGAGGGGCAGGGAAGGGGAGCCCCCGGTCGCCTCGCTCGGGAAGGCGACGCGGGGTGTACGGGGGAGGGGGGGAGGGGGAGGGGGAGTCGGGGCGCGCCCGCCGGCGGCCGGGGACGGCGGGAGCGGGGGAGGGCGACGGCGGCGGCGAGGGGAAACCCTAGTGGAAGCGGGAGCCCGAGCCTCCTTTCCCATGGTCGTTGGGATATGGACCGCATGTATGCGTATTCTCA
>NC_057813.1:330740370-330767030 GCF_018294505.1 Triticum aestivum
CCGGCATCACGCGAGCCAGGCCCGGAGGCCTACGCCGGTGGCGACGAGAGGGGATAGGAGGAGGGGGGCGCTGGGAGGGGCAGGGAAGGGGAGCCCCCGGTCGCCTCGCTCGGGAAGGCGACGCGGGGTGTACGGGGGAGGAGGGGAGGGGGAGGGGGAGTCGGGGCGCGCCCGCCGGCGGCCGGGGACGGCGGGAGCGGGGGAGGGCGACGGCGGCGGCGAGGGGAAACCCTAGTGGAAGCGGGAGCCCGAGCCTCCTTTCCCATGGTCGTTGGGATATGGACCGCATGTATGCGTATTCTCAGTGCATGCATGCATCAAATCAGGCCGAGTCTGGCTCCATCATGTAGCCTAACATAATTTAGGCCACGTGTGGTGAGCTGCATCAAATCAGGGCGAGTCTGGTTCCATCATCCGAGACGAAGGTGAGCGAGCTACCGCCGGTGCCGGGTGCGCGACCTGATGCAGCTCAGCAGGCACCACAACTGACGCGCAAGCTGCTGAAACCCATCGTTGCGGCCATAAAATCGTCCACCGGCATCATATTGACATGCAAGCTGCTGTAGCAGCGAGAACAACTGGCGAAGCTCCGGCGTAACTTCCCCGCGTCGGTGTTCAACATAAGCCCACTCCACCTGTTCTCCTTCCGCAGCCACCGTCGAGAGCTTACTGCTACGGCAGGACAGGAGCCGCCCGAAGTGGCTGGACGCACAGCGGGTGGCGGCGGTGTAGTACGCGAGCTCTTCACCTGCGTGTCAACGCAAGACCCGGTAAAGACGGCTAGGGTATCACCTGCAGTGGCGGGTTCTTCCTCTAGGAGTTGTGGCCGGGCCCTATCGCCGCGGACGGTCTAACGCGCATGCCGGTCATGTTAGAGGCGACGACGCGCAGGCGCGGCATCGTGGTTGAGTGTGTGCCTCAGTCGGATGAGCTCTGGCATGCGGTCGAGGCTGGGTTCTGGACGCACGACGATGGAAGTCGACGACGGAGACCGTGTGCGAGAGCGATCACCTGCGCATGGGGATGGGATGGCGCGCAACCGCAGCTTCGCCTCCACACGGACGCACGCCGTCGCTGATTCCTCTACCATGGCCTACGCGCCCCTCCAATACGTCGTGTCTCCTCTACGCGCCGCTATATCTTATGCGTGGAGCAGAGGGCTCCGTCGACTCATGGGTCGCAGACCAACCGTGAGATCAAGATGTATGTGCGTAGGTAGATGTTGCCGGGACTTTGATTTCGAATGAGGAGAATTTATAGGAGGATGAGGCGGTGAAGCGGTCGTGACGGGAGTTTTCTGGAAAGAAAGAGAAGGAAAGCGGCAGCGTTTAGAAAAAGAAATCAACCCAGGTGTCAAGACTGGCAACACACGTCTTAACGATGAAATAGCCACGTCAAGTACCTAGACAACACGCAAAACATCTTTCCGGTACAATACATGCATGCATCCATATGTAAACCACCGCGAAATGACACACGATCATGCATGGAGGCCCATGCAAAAGAAGAAAGCAAACAGGAGTTGGTCACTTGCACAAAAAAACAGGGAAGTACCCTGCCACAAAATCAGCATACATAATCGCTAAGGCCACACCAAGACCACACCGAAACAACAACATCCAGTTAAGAAAATTTACCTATGAAAGCCTACAGCCACACGCGATTTTTACCCCCCAATCTCCCAAACAAATGCACGTGTCCATACTTCATAGGCCCCCCAGTCCCAATCTGCCAAGTGGGCAAACATGAAGGCAAAAACTTGGTTAGATGTAGAGGCTTGGGTATTAGTGTAAGCTAAAAACACACAACTATGTGAACCCATATATGAATACAAACGGTTGTAGAGAAAACATACCAGAATTACATACATGTACACAAATTGCATCCATCCGAATTTATAAGCATAACTCAAAGAATATTTATATGCATCCATCCCAAGAATTGGTGTCTACGGTGCAGTCTGAAGCGGTGTCTGTACCCAAGCATGATCAATCAAACCAGCACCCTGTGTGTCAATATTTTCTCGCCCTTATCTTTGATCATGTGTTTCTTGCGCTGATCTCCTTCTCTTATATCGAACAATTGATGCAAGCACATATAAGAAACTACTATGCTAAGAGGAACTCTAACGCGTCGACCCAAATGAACAACGATTTTGTCCATTTTTTGTCCGTTTGAATTGGCCCGCGGACATCCATGTCCCCGCGGTTGGGTCGGCGCATGCGTCCAACGCTGGCTGAACCCATTTGACGGCGCGCTATTTTTTTTACAAATATTTAGAAAATAAAAATAAACATTAATTAAATATTAAAGCCGGCCAAGAAGGCTGGCGAGAGTCCACGCGTCCACATTACATTAATTAAACATTAGAAAAACTAAACTACAAGGTGGCGCGCTGCCATAAACGTCCTCGTTGTCGACGTCGGGGCTGGTGAGGTCGATCAGCGTCGGCGCAGGGCCGGCCCAGGGTAACGTCGTGCCACACAACGGCGATGGCGGCCGCGGGCTGTGCCACTGCAACAAGGGCCTGGCGCGCCTCCTCCTCTGCCTCGCGCTCCAGCTGCTCGAGGTACTCGCCCTCGCGGCGCTCCTCGGCCAGCCGTCGCTGGCGCCATTCCTCAGGGTACGCCGTCTCCTGCGCCGTCATCGCCCCCATCCAGATCGGCGGGGCACTCACCCACTCGCGCACTTCTCCTGTCCAGGAGTAGCGCTCGATGGGTGTCGGCTTAGGCTCGGCCTTGACTGGGGACGGCGGTGTTGGGAAACGTTGCATGAAAAACAAAAAAAATTCTACGCACACGCAAGATCTATCCGTGGAGATGCATAGCAATGAGAGAGGGAGAGCATCTACATGCCATTATAGATCGCTAAGCAGAAGTATTATCAACATGCTTCATGTAGTCGTACACCTTCGGATCGTCCTGATCAAGTACCAAACATATGGCACCTCCGTGTTCAGCACACGTTCAGCTCGATGACGTCCTCGCCTTCTCGATCCAGCAAGAGAGGCGAAGTAGTAGATGAGTTCCGGCAGCATGACGGCGTGGTGACGGTGGTGATGAAACTATCCGGTGGCAACAAAAGACGTGGACGGAGGAGGAACTAGAACTAAAGGGAGACGGGGCGCCACACACAGCTTGGGGATCATGGAGTGTGTTGCCCCTCTCTCTCCTCTCATATATATAGGTGGAGGGGGAGGGGAGGCAGCCCTAGGCGTGCCCCCAAGGGGCCGGCGGCTGCCCTAGGGCGCCCCTCCCCCTTCCATATTTGTGCATGGGGGGGGGGGAGGAAATGGGGTCTGGCTGCCTTAGAGCGCCTCCCCCTGCCTTCCCTTCTTCCTTGGCGCGGGTGGTGGGGCACGCCAGCCCCCTTTGTGGGCTGGTGTGCTCCCCCTTTGGCCCATAAGGCCCACCACTTACCGGTGGCCTTTCGAACCCCTTCCGGCACTTCGATAAATACTCGGTACTTTCCGAAACCTTTCTGGTGACCAAATACTATCATTCTATATATCAATCTTTACCTCTGGACCATTCCGGAGCTCCTCGTCATGTTCGTGATCTCATCTGGGACTTCGAACAATATTCGGTCACTATATCACATAACTCATATAAATACTATATCGTCAACGAACATTAAGCGTGCGGACCCTACGGGTTCAAGAATGATGTAGACATGACCGAGACGCTTCTTCGGTCAATAACCAATAGCGGGACCTGGATACCCATATTGGTTCCTACATATTCTATGAAGATCTTTATCAGTCGAACCTTTATGACAACATACATAGTTCCCTTTGTTTGTCGGTATGTTACTTGCCTGAGATTCGATCATCGGTATCTCCATATCTAGTTCAATCTCGTTACTGGCAAGTCTCTTTACTCGTTCCATAATACATCATCCCGTATCTAACTCCTTAGTCACTTTGCTGGCAAGCTTCTAGTGATGATGTATTACCGAGAGTGCCAGGGATACCTCTCCGATACACAGAGTGACAAATCCCAATCTTGATCCATGCCAACTCAACAGACACATTTGGAGATACCTGTAGAGCATCTTTATGAGCACCCAGTTATGTTGTGACGTTTAAGGGTTTTTGGATGCACAGTTAGTATCTCTACTTAGTGCGGAGTTATTAGCTAGCAAAGATATTGAGAAAGCACCACATGTTGAAGGATCTATGACAATATAACTTCTATGTGAATATGAACAAACATAAATCATTATGTTGTCTTCCTTGTCCAACGTCAACAATCTTGACATATAATATGTAATGGGGGCTCACAATCATAAAAGATGTTGATGACCCACAAATGTAGGGGATCTATCGTAGTCCTTTCGATAAGTAAGAGTGTCGAACCCAACGAGGAGCAGAAGGAAATGACAAACGGTTTTCAGTAAGGTATTCTCTGCAAGCACTGAAATTGTAGGTAATAGATAGTTTTGTGATAAGATAATTTGTAACGGGTGTCGGTGTCAAAACCGGCGGATCTCGGGTAGGGGGTCCTGATCTGTGCGTCTTAGGCTAATGGTAACAGGAGGCAAGGGACACAATGTTTACCCAGGTTCCAGCCCTCTTGATGGAGGTAAAACCCTACTTCCTGCTTGATTGATATTGATGATATGAGTAGTACAAGAGTTGATCTACCACGAGATCATAGAGGCTAAACCCTAGAAGCTAGCCTATGATGATTATGATTGTGATCGTCCCTCTAAAGACCAACCTCTCCGATTTATATAGACACCGGAGAGGGCTAGGGTTTACATGGAGTCGGTTACAAAGAAGGAAATATAATATCTGGATCGCCAAGCTTGTCTTCCACGCAAAGGAGAGTCCCATCCGGACACGAGACGTAGTCTTGAATCTTGTATCTTCACACTCCAATAGTCTGGACAAAGTATACAGTCCGGCTGTTCGGATACCCCCTAATCCAGGACTCCCTCAGTAGCCCCTGAACCAGGCTTCAATGACGATGAGTCCGGCGCGCAGTTTTGTCTTCGGCATTGCAAGGCGGGTTCCATGTCCGAATACTCCAAAGTAATTATCGAACACTTAGACCGTGTCCGGATCTGCAAGATGATCTTCACATACCATCATAGAGAGCACGATATTTCACAAGTGCTATCTGCTGACAACTTTAGACAAAGGGACATGATACTACGGTCGAGTCATTATTCGAACCGTTTCTCCACAACCAGCCTCAGCGCATATCGCGAGGCGGTTTCCTCTGCATGTCTTGCCGAAGCAGAGATCATGTCCCCTTATTGCAGGATTCTCATCAATACGGGTACGGGTAACCCAAACGCAGCGCTAATTGCGGCGAGTGGAGAACGAGCAGGTTCTACCAGGCAAGTGGGGAGGCGCAAAAGCTTTTACTGCCCCTATAAAGAGATAAAGTCTCTTCCTTTTTACCCACGCCTTCTCCCTCTGCTAGCCCATCCGCCTCTGCTCAAGACCTAGCGCCCAAGCACTCTTCTTCTCCACCGAAGAGAGGTTCTCCGAAGATGTCCGGATCTGGAGAGGGAGGCAAGTGGATGGCCTCTACCGTCCAGGAGAAGGATATCAAGAGGCTCCGAGAGGCCGGGTACCTGGCCAAAAAGATCAGCCATCGTCTTCCGTCGGCGGGACAGATCGTCCCTACTCCGGAGCTCCACGAGAGGGTCGTGTTTCTTCCTCATTTTGTCCGCGGGCTCGGGTTTCCCCTTCACCCATTCGTTCGCGGTATCATGTATTATTACGGGATTGACTTTCATGATCTGTCCCCCAATTCTTTCCTTAATATCTCGACGTTCATCGTCTTGTGTGAGGCTTTTCTCCGAATTTCGCCTCACTTCGGCCTATGGCCGAAGATTTTCAATGTGAAGCCCAAGGTGGTGAGTGCCGAACACGCCGAGTGCGGCGGCGCCATGGTGAGCAAGATGCCCAAAGTTATATGGCTGATGGGTGCCTTCAATGACTCCGTCAAGGAGTGGCAGCAGTAGTGGTTCTATATCACCGAACCGCGCGGCAAAAGTGGGTTGCAGCTCCTGAGTTCAGACCCGGAGCCCCACTGCGGCTCACGTCCTGGCCCGAGAAGGGCCTGAACTGGTCTTCGTCTGATGAGCTATCACTGCTCCAGACGCGCATCCAGAGTGTGGCCGACAAGGAAGTCAAACTCGTCGACGTAGTCCAGGTGATGTTAGTTCGCCTGGTTCTCCCTTGCCAGCGTCGAGCCTGTGATTTGTGGGAATACGACCCAACCAAGCACCAGACCCTTTGGGAGCTCTATGGTTCCTCCCACAAGGATATCTGGAAGGTGCTCTTTAAGTCCGGCAAATCATGGCCGGGCTCCGCCAAGGACCGTGGGTATCAATTATCCCATTCTGCAAGTCTAGTAAGTTATTGCTATGCTCTGTCCATCCACGCTTCAGTTGGCATGTCCTGAGGGAGACACTTTTATCATGCTTTATCATAACCCCAGGGATGGATAAAAAAGGTGGATCGGATACATTGTCCTGCCCCGCTGCTGGAGGAACCGGCCGGACCTCTTCTGAAGAAGATGCTGGTCCCAGCGCCTTACGAGGCGCCAAAGAAAGAGGCCTCCAATAAGGTCAAAAAGACCCGGAGTGGCCTCCGTCGTCGCGATGCTTCAGATGCAAAATCTGAAGACTCCAGTGACCATCCTTCTTCCGAAGACGAAGAGGAGGAGGCAGAGGAAGACGAGCCTCCCGCAGGAGGTGGGAAGAAAAGGACGGCTTCCTCATCCCTGGAGGCCGAATTGCCAAAGAGGGGGAGAGGTTCCCTCCCAGAGGCATCCACCACGGCTGCCGATAGCAGCCCGAAGTGGGATCCCAGGGCCCAACCCCTGGAAAAGTTGTAAGTATACAAAATCCGAACACGCATATGCGCCTGGGGTTGTTTGAATGTAGTAGTTTTAACTGTCACCATATTTCGTATAGCCCGGCGGGGTCCCATGCCAGACAATCCTCATTGGAGGATTCGCTGAGCTTAGATGCCCTGGCGAGCGAGACGCCTCCAGAGGCCCCTTCCCCGAAGCCTAGGCGCGACACCGGGGTGTCGTCTCAGCGGGACCTGGACCAGGGGGGCGTATCCTTGGGGCTAGACACACGGGAGCAACGGCTCCTATGCGTGTCGATGGCGGGGGTGATCTTCGGTCCGGACCCCAGCCGGACACAGTCCTGGAGACCTTTAAAGCTCGGGTAAGCAGCCGCCTTTGGGGGGCTTGCCTGTTCCGCCAGCGGCCTGTGCTCAAGCAGGGCTGCCCGGCAGCCTATCGACAATGCTAAGAAGCGCGTCTATCGTCGATGAACATCGTGCCCTCATGGGTGCGGTGATTGAAAATATTCAGTTCGCTGAGAGCGGACTGAACGAATCCTGCCTTAATCTTATAAAGGGCTTTGAGGTATGTTTCTTAAGAGACCTTTGGGAGGTTGTCATAATATGAGTAGTAGCCCCTGATGCACTGTCCGGCGAAAGAGAGCTGAACAGGGGATCAAATTTTTTCGTTTTTGGAGGAGACTCAGCTAATGACGTGTATCCCTTTGTTTGAAAATAGGCGTCTGCAGGAATGACCGCCGCTCATAGTGCGGAGGTGTCCGAACTAAAGCAGCATCTGGAACGGGCCGAAGGGGAACTTGGTCACGTGAAGAAGCAGTTGGAGGACAAGCAAGGTATGCCGGAACCTTGTGCTAAGTAGAGCACAAATTAGAAGTTGTGCCTGATTAAGATATTCTCATTGTATGCTCTAGGGGCGAGTGCCGAGATTGAGGCACTGAAGAAGGCTGTGGCCGAAGCCGATAATAAGGCCGAAGCCGAACAAGCTCTTCATGAGAAGCACGAGGCCAGGGTCATTGAAGCTGAGCGAGAGCTCCTGGAGGCCGTGAAGAAAAGCGAGGGCTTGGAGCAGAGTCTAGTAGGGAAAGAATCTGAACTCGCCCAAGCTCTCCAAGCCGCAGAGGATGCTCGGGAAGAAGCCCGAGGTGCTTTGAGGGATATTCAGGAGGCCCGGAAGGTTGCGGCTGGTAAGGCCTTTTGTATTCATGGTCATTTTTACATGATAATGGGGGGAACTCTAAGCGATAAGTTGAATTCTTGTTTATCCAGGGGTGTTTGCGGATCTGCCTTGCAGCATATCAGATGCCGCCCAATTCTACCAGACCGAGGAGAAGAAGTCTGCAGAGAGGGATTTCTAGTCGTAGTATTTGGCGCCGAATTATCTGGTGCCCTTTATTGATCAGCTGAAGCAGCTGGTCGAACTGCACCAGGCGGCCAAACTAGCCATGAAGGACTTGGTTGTCCGGCTGTGGCCCGCGGATCCAATTCCAAGCAGTTACTTCAGACTCATGAAGCGGATTGTTGGCGCTTGCCCTCGGCTTGATGTCATTAAGCGATCGGTCTGCATAGAGGGTGCGCGCATGGCGTTTGCCCGTGCGAAGGTGCATTGGGGAAAGCTTGATGCTGAGAAGCTGATGACTAAGGGGCCGCCGGAGGGTAAGGAGCATCGCAAGCCCGAGTTGTACTATGAAGGTGTACTAAAAGGAGCCCGTCTTGTGGCGGATAAGTGTACCAAAGACACTATATTTCCCTGAAGGCAGTCTTGCCATTCTTTGTAATGTGGGATAATGGCACTTTTATTATTTATTGCCTGTTTTGTTTGAACGTTTGTTCTTCCTGTGCGGCTGTTTTGTGTATGTAAATCCTGAGAGTTGGCCAGTTGTCGGCTTCTGCCCCCACGTAAAAAGTACTGGGGTGTTCGGGACATATCTGAACACTCTTTATCCCATTGTTGGGTCCTTTTAAGGAGATGTTCCTCACCACGAACCAGGCAATCGGACTATAGGGCTTTATCACTTTCACTTAGCCATAGGAATTCGAGTGTGGTGGGCACAACCCCTAGTGTTCGGAAGGCCGAACTAGGGGCTCTATCGGCGCCTGATCAGAAGACCGATCCGTCGCACTTTGCATTTATAATGGCATTGTGCGGAATAAATCTTTATAGATTTTACAACCTCTCGAACATCTGACCAGCTCCCGCTGTATCATGATAGTCAGTTTTCGGCTTTCTCTACTGAGGTGCTCGTCCAGAAGAACCGAGACACAATCGCAGTAGTTCTCCCAGCGCTACCTTAGCCGATGGAGCGGAACGTAAGGTACCAAAACATGGGAGCCGGGCAAACCCAACTAATGACCCAAGACATGATTCAGAGCTGATGCATATAGTGCTATAAGTTCGGGGTGCCGAGCGACCGAAAAGGTGGTCGGACTTTATTGCCTGTACTATGAAGCTCCTAGCATAATCGGGCATAGCACAAAGCGTGGGTGCCGTTTGTGACAAAGAGGGGTCAATGAGAAACGATGGCCGGTAAGTGTTATTTAAGTCTACGCATTATAGTAAAATGACATGTCTATGCATATGAGTGCGGTTTATGCTTATGAAAAGGAGTATTTATGGCGGAACCTGTCGTGGCCAGACTAGAGGAGGCTGTGTGTGGATCTGAGGTGTATCCGGACTGCCTGCCTTGTGCATCCGAGCTGATTCCGCGTCGCCAGTCCTGTTCTGCGCCAAAGTTAGTCTGTAAAGACAAATGCTTTAAAGGCAGCTGCATATACCATTGTGCTTGAACCGTGGGTGCCTGAGCGGAGCCTGGCTGAACCATGCCATAAAGTAGTTCGGATTCCTCAATTGGTGTCCGGGTGTTTGGCTGCCAAATCAAAATTTGATAAACAGGCATGACTCGCTATTCCAGCAGCGGTATGATTTCCACTCTAATGGTCGGGTTCGACCCTGCCATAGCTGTGACTATGTCATGCGGGACCGGCCTGATGTTGTACCTCGTTGAATCTAGCCAATGTGGTTCATCCCGGTAGTATGTGGTAACTACTATATAAGGGGATAATGCCGAAGACTTATTCTTCGGTGTGGTATTAGTATGGTGGGTCGGTTAAAACTTGGCCTTTGCACCTTGCATCTTTGAGGAGATGTTATTGATAGTTTTATGCCTGTGGGGGCTCGTGTAAAATGGAGCCCCGAAGCTGCTGGGTAGATAGTGAGTGCAATAAAATTGCTATGGTTGGTGTTGTCCGGACGGTCGATGTGATTAGAGACGATCGGCCGTACTGTTGTGCTGTGAGGGGATCTTCCTTACCATGTTTGACTGGTCCTTTGTTGTTCGAGACCTCTCTTTATTGTTTCCGGCGCAAGATCGGCCGTTTTGTTTGGAAGACCCTGCATTCTCTATTGGTATGCTTGGCCGCCCTTCTGGAGGTACCATGAATTTCACATGGTTGATTGAGTATGCTGCCTGGGCCGGATGGGCCTGAGCTGTTCTTTTTCCGTTGACCGGACTGGGGACCACTGAATTCGGCACCAACTTCCCTGACTTGACATTTATGACGATTGCACCGAGGCTTGAGGATGCCTCCTCGCGTATCCTTCGTATTGTCTTGGACCTTGGTGGTATGTTAACGTCGGGGTATGTGCCTTAGGTTCTCCTTCTTAGGTTGAGGTAGCAAATTATGCCATGTGTGCCATTTATCAGGGCGGTCGAGTCCGTATTCCTCGGTGGCCAGGACCTTGGTCCATCTGTCCACGAGGAAATCTTAGTCAGCTTTGAGCTGCTGTTGCTTCCTTTGCAGGCTCCTCGCAGTGGCCATGAGCCGTCGCTTGAAGCGAACTTGTTCCACTGGATCCTCAGGCACGCCGAATTCAGCATCGCCGAGGCTTACCTCGTCTTCGGAGGGGGCATATAGTTGTTCCTCTTCAAGTATCCGACCGTGGCCAGTCCGGCCTGCTTGAAGGCAGGCTGATCAGGGTTGTTTTCATCTTTGGCACTATCCGGATTGTTTTCGTCTCCTGTGCCGGTATTGTTGTGGCGGGGCTTGGAGCGGTGTTGACGACGCCCGTGCTTAGCTTTCTTCCTGAGGGGTTATCCTCCATTGCCTCATCGCCATTGGTTTTCTTTGGAGTGTCCACCATATATATATCGTATGAGGAGGTGGCTGTCCACCGCCCCTTGAGCGATGGTTCCTGTTCTTCCCCTGCATCGTCTTCCATACCGTCGATGTCTTCGGAGTCGAAGTCAAGCATGTCGGTTAAGTCATCGACCATGGCAATGAAGTGGGTGGTGGGTGGGCAATGAATTCCTTCGTTGTCTGCTTCCCACTCGAGCCGGACATAGTTCGGCCGAGAGTCTCCTGAGAAAGAGAGAGACTTTAACGAGTTCAGCACGTCGCCAAGGGGCGGGTGCTGGAAGATATCCGCAGTGGTGAACTCCATTACCGAAGGCCAACCAGGTTCGACGGGCTCGGTTGGCTCAACGGACTCGGAAGCGCGCGGACTGGAACCTACAGCCAGATAAGAGTCCGGGGGTCCGGTGTTGCAGGATTCTCTGGGGGTGAGGCTTGTGTTCGGCCCTACCGCCGATGAGTATGCGGCCTCTGGGGCGGGGTCCATCCACCCATCCTCGGGTGACGCAATCTGCTCCGGATTTAGGTCCGGGGCTCCTGCAGGGGCGATATCCCAAGCATTGTCCGACGACAGGTTGAAGCCGTGCTCATCGTGACTATCCGGCGCTCCTGGAGCAGGCCCAAATCCGTTGAAGATCAAGTCTCCGCGGATATTGGCCGTGTGGTTCAAGTTTTCGAGCCTGACCTGGTGGCCAGGGGTGTAGCTGTCGATCTGCTCCAGATGGCCAAGCGAATTGGCCCACAGTGCGAAGCCACCAAACACTAAGATCTGTCCGGGGAGAAAAGTGTCACCCCGGACCGCGTTGTTGTTGATGATTGAAGGAGCCATCAAGCCTTGCAGCGACGACACAGAGGAACTCTCAATGAAAGCACCAATGTCGGTGCCAAAACCGGCGAATCTCGGGTAGGGGGTCCCGATCTATGCGTCTTAAGCTAATGGTAACAGGAGGCAAGGGACACAATGTTTACCCAGGTTCAGGCCCTCTTGATGGAGGTAAAACCCTACTTCCCGCTTGATTGATATTGATGATATGAGTAGTACAAGAGTTGATCTACCACGAGATCGTAGAGGCTAAACCCTAGAAGCTAGCCTATGATGATTATGATTGTGATCGTCCCTCTAAAGACCAACCTCTCCGGTTTATATAGACACCGGAGAGGGCTAGGGTTTACATGGAGTCGGTTACAAAGAAGGAAATATAATATCCGGATCGCCAAGCTTGTCTTCCACGCAAAGGAGAGTCCCATCCGGACACGGGACGTAGTCTTGAATCTTGTATCTTCACGCTCCAATAGTCCGGACAAAGTATACAGTCCGACTGTCTGGATACCCCCTAATCCAGGACTCCCTCAACGGGTAACAAGCAATAAAAGCAAATAAGGTGCATCAAGGTGGCCCAATCCTTTTTGTAGCAAAGAACAAGCATGGACAAGTTCTTATAATGAGAAAAGCGCTCCCAAGGACACATGGGAATCATCGTCAAGCTAGTTTTCATCACGCTCATATGATTCGCGTTCGTTACTTTGATAATTTGATATGTGGGTGGACCGGTGCTTGGGTACTGCCCTTTCTTGGACAAGCATCCCACTTATGATTAACCCCTATTGCAAGCATCAGCAACTACAAAAGAAGTATTAAGGTAAACCTAACCATAGCATGAAACATGTGGATCCAAATCAGCCCCTTACGAAGCAATGCATAAACTAGGGTTTAAGCTTCTGTCACTTTAGCAACCAATCATCTACTTATTACTTCCCAATGCCTTCCTCTAGGCCCAAATAATGGTGAAGTGTCATGTAGTCAATGTTCACATAACACCACTAGAGGAGAGACAACATACATCTCATCAAAATATCGAACGAATACCAAATTCACATGACTACTAATAGGAAGACTTCACCCATGTCTTCAGGAACAAACGTAACTACTCACAAAGCATATTCATGTTCATATTCAGAGGAGTATTAATATGCATTAAGGATCTGAACATATGATCTTCCACCAAATAAACCAACTAGCATCAACTACAAGGAGTAATCAACACTACTAGCAACCCACAGGTACCAATCTAAGGTTTTGGTACAACAATTGTATACAAGAGATGAACTAGGGTTTGAGAGGAGATGGTGCTAGTGAAGATGTTGATGGAAATTGACCCCCTCCCGATGAGAGGCTCATTGGTGATGACGATGGTGATGATTCCCCCCCCCGGAGGGAAGTTTCCCTGGCAGAACAGCTCCGCTGGAGCCCTAGATTTGTTTCGCCAAGGTTCCGTCTCGTGGCGGCGGAATTTCGTCCTGTAAGCTTGTTTATGATTTTTTCCAGGGTAAAAGACTTCATATAGCAGAAGATGGACATCGGAGAGCTGCCAGGTGGCCCACGAGACAGGGGGCGCGCCCCCACCCTCGTGGCCAGGGTGTGGGCCCCCTCTGGTACTTCTTCCGCTCAATATTTATCATTAATTCCAAAAATGACTTTCCTGGAGTTTCAGGACTTTTGGAGCTGTGCAAAATAGGCCTCTAATATTTGCTCCTTTTCCAGCCCAGTATCCCAGCTGCCGACATTCTCCCTCTTTACGTAAACCTTGTAAAATAAGAGAGAATAGCCATAAGTATTGTGACATAACGTGTAATAACAGCCCATAATACAATAAATATCGATATAAAAGCATGATGCAAAATGGACGTATCAACTCCCCCAAGCTTAGACCTCGCTTGTCCTGAAGTGGAAGCCGATATCGAAAAATATGTCCACATGTTTAGAGATAGTGGTGTCGATAAAAATAAAATACGGACATGAGGGCATCATGATCATTCTTATAATAGCAACATATACATATTTTGTCATATGATTTCTTATTCTCAAGTAACAATCAATTCACAATGTCAAGTATGAATCAGAAACTTCATTGAGAACTAACAAACTATAATCTCGGTCATTGAAGCAATTGCAATTTATCATAACATTGAAAAGAGTCAATGTCGGTGTCAAAACCGGCGGATCTCGGGTAGGGGGTCCTGAACTGTGCGTCTAGGCGGATGGTAACAGGAGACAAGGGACACGATGTTTTTACCCAGGTTTGGGCCCTCTCGATGGAGGTAAAACCCTACTCCTGCTTGATTAATATTGATGATATGGGTAGTACAAGAGTAGATCTACCACGAGACCAGAGAGGCTAAACCCTAGAAGCTAGCCTATGGTATGATTGTTCTTCGTCCTACGGACTAAAACCCTCCGATTTATATAGGCACCAAAGAGGGTTAGGGTTACACAGAGTCGGTTACAATGGTAGGAGATCTACATATCCGTATCGCCAAGCTTGCCTTCCACGCCAAGGAAAGTCCCATTCGGACACGGGACGAAGTCTTCAATCTTGTATCTTCATAGTCCAGGAGTCCGGCCAAAGGTGATAGTTCGGCTATACGGACACCCCCTAATCCAGGACTCCCTCAGTAGCCCCTGAACCAGGCTTCAATGACGACGAGTCCGGCGCGCATATTGTCTTCGACATTGCAAGGCGGGTTCCTCCTCGGAATACTTCATAGAAGATTTTGAACACAAGGATAGTGTCCGGCTCTGCAAAATAAGTTCCACATACCACCGTAGAGAGAATAATATTTACACAAATTCAATCTGCTGACGAATTCCGTGGCGTGACATCACACCACTACCAAGCCTTTATTCGAATCGTTTTTGCTATCCCACCTCAGCGCGTTTAGCGAGGCGGTTTCCTTGGCACGTCTTGTCAAAGTAGAGATCATGTCCCCTTATCCCGGGATTCTCATTAATACGGGCGTGGGTAACCCAGTCGTGCCCGTTGGCATGTCTCCTCTATCGAAGGCGAGTCCCGAACGGTCACGGGGAAGGCTCTTGGTATTCAACCTCTTTATGAAGAGACCAAGGCTCCACTCCTTTCTTTCAATCTCAATTGAATCCGCCCCTCGCCTCGAGTTCCAACACCCAAAGCTCCAGATTCAGGTGCTTCTGACCTTCGATGATGTCCGGCTCCGACCTGCAAGGCCGGTGGATGCCTTCCTCCGTTACGGAAGAAGATGTGCTAAAGCTAAGAGATGCCAGGTATCTAACCGGCGAAATTTCGCATAGGCTGCCTGCCCAAGGGCAGGTTATTCCCACTCCCAAGCCTGGCGAAAGCGTGGTGTTCGCGTCTCACTTCCTTCGGGGGCTAGGCTTCCCGACGGATCCCTTCGTGAGGGGGCTCATGTTTTACTATGGGTTGGAATTTCATGACTTGGATCCGGAGTCCATCCTCCACATCTCATCGTTCATTGTCGTATGCGAAGCCTTCCTCCGCGTTACCCCTCACTTCGGATTGTGGCTCAAGACCTTCAAAGTGGAGCCGAAGATGATCAAGGGGCAGCAGGCAGAGTGCGGAGGGGCTGTTATAAGCAAGAATGCTGATGCTCCATGGCCCGAGGGCTCTTTTCAAGAGGAGCTCAGCCTATGGCAACAAGAGTGGTTTTATGTCACAGCTCCCAGGGGCACCAAATGGGTGGCACCACCTGCCTTTCGCTCGGGTCCTCCACCGCGGCTGGCGTCATGGGTCAATAAAGGACTTGACTGGGGGCCGTCCAAGGATGTTCCCTTGTTGCAGGGCCGCATTCAAGAGCTCCTAGAGAGAGAGATCACTCTGGTCGTAGTAGCGCAGGTGATGCTAATTCGTCGCACCCTGCCCTGCAAATGTCGCCCCCTCCGCCTATGGGAATTTAACCCGGAGGGGCCACGAGCTCTCCAACATTTTATGCGCGACGCCCGTGGAGATGTACAAGCTTTTCTTCGGATCACAAGCAATGTGTCCGGACTTGACCGAGGACGTAGGTCTGAGCTGCAATCACCCGGATACTCAAGTAAGTAGCCCTGTACCCGGACACGCTATCCCATATTTATCACGAACTTGCCCTTTAAAAGAGCTGTCCCTTGAACAGGAGTGGATAGCGAAAGCAAAGTTAATCAGGTGTCCGCCCCCCCTCCCTGAGACCACGCCGGATCCCGTGTTAACCAGGATGCTGGAGGTTGCGCCTTCGGAAGAAGGTGAAGGGGGGAACAAGGAAGCTACCGCCTCCGCGAAGGAGGCTGTCAGGAAAGGAGGGATCAAGAATCCCTCCATCCAAGGGAAGAAGAGGACCGCCTCTGAAGACCCGGAGACCATGGTCTCAAAGCGGGGGAAGAAATCTTCGTCAGAGGGTCCTGCGCCGAGAGATGCCTTGGCCGCATTGTGCCCCCAAGGGGATCAGCCCTCCACCGAGCCGTAAGTAAAAAGGGGAGTTTTTTAAAATAAAGGATATCCCTGCCCTATTTCTGATGAAGATAACCGAAATTTTACCTTGTAGTTCGGATCTCATCCCTTCTTAGCAGAGCTCATCTTTAGGGGATCTTCGTCCGGAGATGATGGAGAGCGAAACGCCTCCCCCTGCCGTACCGTCTTGCGAGGCGGGCGACCCTGAGGTGTCGTCACGGAGGGTTTCTCCGAGTCCGGCGGGGCCAGAAAGCAGTCGTATGTCCCCCCAAAGCCCTCCGCGTCCGGCCTTCGAAAAAGGCCATTGGACAAGTCCAGCACCACCTGGTGTGCGGTCGGAGGAGCTGAAGGATCTGCTCGGGCGAGCGTCTATCTCAGAAGATCACCGTGTGTTAATGGGTACGGTGATTGAAAGAATTTCATCCGCTGAGAGCGGATTGCACGAAGCCATCAGAAGTTTACTGACAGGTTTTGAGGTACGCAAAATGTTGTACCTTCTGACAGTTCCGCATATAAAATGCGCCCTGTGTTGATAGTAGCCACTGAGGCTCGGTGTGTTGTCAAAAATGACAGCGCGCCGAGGATCATAATCCCAGGTATAATATGTCGCCCTTCCTATGTAGGTGGCGAAGTGTCCGGTGGCTAGCCGGACTGATGAATTTGCCGAACTAAAGCAGCAACTTGACGTGGCGGATGCCGACATCGCGCTTGTCAATAAGCGGCTTGACGAGTCACAAGGTATGCGATTTCTCCGCGGACACCTGGTAAGGGAGTTTGATGCCCGTGCCTTACAACATGTATGCTTGATGTAGATGGTGCCGCTGCCATGGAGAACCTTTGGGTGGAGCTCGCCCGAGCCAAGGAGTAGGCCAGAAAAAGTGATGTGGCTGCCTTAAAGGCGGCCGAAGAGCTAAAAGCCGAACAGGCTGCTCACTGCCGAATCAAGAAGGAAATGGCCGAAATGGCTGTGAGGTTGAAGAATGTTGCCGACCGCTGCAAGCTTCTTGAAAAGGAAGATCGAGCGGAGCACGAGGACCTAAAGAAGGCCACTACCGAGGCCAAGGATGCTCGCTCTGCGATGAGAGCTATGAAGGAGGAGCTACGTCAGGCCGGAGATATCGCGGCTGGAAAGCCCTTTCTGCTGCGGAGGAAGTTCGTGGATCCTAAATATGCTCAGTTGGACCGGCTGTGGAGTGCGGAGGATGCTTATCTGGACTTGGCGGCAAGTGCCGCTGACGCAGCCGAACACTTCCGAGATCAAAAGGATCACGAAGTGGAAAAGCTTTTTTGGTCGCAGTTCCATAATCCAGAGCGCCCACTTCCATTAACCGATCGCTTGGCCGAATGGGCGGAGCTGAATAGGTTATCCTGGTGCAGCAGTTCCTTGGTGCGGTGCCGCATATCAATGCAATGAGGAGGTTAGCATGCATAGAGGGTGCGCGGATGGCTCTTGCCCGTGTCAAGGCATACTGGGCGGAGATGAAGGCCACCAATGTTGCATCCCAAGATTCAGACGGAAGTCGAGTACCTGTCGAGCACTATTTTCAGGAAGTTCTGCAGGGCGCTCATTTAATAGAGACGTAGTGCTCGAAGGATATTATGTTCGAATAACATGTATTATTGTGAAACAATGTTTCGATGGAATATATAAAAGCTTTTTATACTTGTGCCTTTCAAGAATTAAAATACCTCCTGTGCAGCCGTTAATGTATATGTGTATATAACCTGAAAGATGGCAGTCTTCGGCTTCAGCCCCCATGCATATAATGCGGGGGTGTTTGCAAAAGGCGCATTTTCACACTTGATCCAACGTCTTGGTCCTATAAAGGAGGTGATAGCGCGGCAAACTAGGCAACCGGACTATAATGCTTTATCACTTTCACTTAGCCATAGGAGTTTGACAGTGGGGCTACTATATAGCCCCTAGGGGCACCGCGCTCGCCCGAATTCGGGGCGTGTATGTGCCTGACCGGGAAACGGCCCTTCGTTAATGCGGAGGAATTCTAAAGATTCCGACAGGTCATCGAGTGGTTGACCAGTCTAACGCTATATCATGACAGTCAGTTTTCGGCTTTCTCTACTGAGGTGCTCGCCTGGACGAACCGGGGCACAATTGCAGTAGTTCTCCTGGTGCCGCATTAGCCGATAGAGCGGAACGTAAGGCAGCAAAACACAGGAGCCGGGCAAACCCAACATTTGACCAAAGTCATGATTCGGAGCTGATGCATATAAGGCCTAACTCGAGACGCCGAACACTCCCTAAGGTATTCGGTCTTTATGAAAACGGGCCGAACAACACCCTTTGTAATAAGCCCTTGGTGTTCAGGTACGCACGAAATTCTGATGTGGCCCATGCCAAAATGCCAGCCTCCTCCTCGGTTATAGCAAGAAATCGGGGGATGTGTATCAACAAGAGATAGTAAAAAAGGTTTACGCAGGGTCTTAATCTGAAAAGAATCCTTGCAACGGGTCCCTACTGCACGTCTGCGCCTGTGTCTCCGTTGTGCCGTATCCTGTATGGGTGTAGCACGGTGTTCATCTGTAAAAGAGAGGAACTTAGTTGAACAAGATCGTGCAAAAATGTACGTTATATTAAATAAACAAAGTACGATTCAAAAAATGAATAAAATTGAGCTTTATTGTCTCTTGTTATACATGCGCGTTGCCCCTTGTGTGGGGGTATGCGGCTAGTAAGCCCTTGTATGTTTACGCCAGACTTGTCCAACCGTGTCCGGGGTCTGAACGACCTATTTAGGTGCTTTGATTAGTGGAGCCGGTTTAGTGTGTGGCTGTCAAGGCAGTCACACAATCTTCCGCGCTCAAGGAACACTCGATATTTCCCTTTAAGGAGATGATGCCTCGCGGACCGGGCATTTTAAGTGTAAGGGTCATAATGTGGTATTGCGTTAAAGCGGGCGAAAGCTTCGCGTCCCAGTAGTGCTTGGTAGCTACATGTAAATGGGGCGAGGTGGAAGGTTAACTTTTTGCGGCGGAAGTTGTCGGGTGAGCCGAACACAACTTCTAGCAGTAGAGAGCCCGTACAATGGGCATATGGGCCTGGGATTACCCCTTGAAAGGAAGTGTTGCTATGGCGAATTTTGGTTGGGTCTATCCCCATTTTGCGGATTGTGTCCTAATATAGCAGGTTTAGATCACTGCCGCCGTCCATTAGGACTTGTGTAAATTGGAGTACGTCGATTATCGGATCTAATATCAAGGCAGACCATCCTGCATTCCGGATACTTCTAGAGTAATCCTGATGGTCGAAGGTGATTGGTTTTAACAACCAGTGGCGGGACTCCTCTGGGATAGGTCGTTTGGCGCGTATCTCTATGGGCGCCACTCTGTTTTTCCCTTTTGTCACGTGAAGTGAGTTTACTGTTTTGACTTCTTGTGGGAAATTCTTTTGTTTTCCGGTGCTCTGCTTGTGGGGTTCGTCTTCGTCCTCGCTTGGTGTGTCGAGCCCCTTGTGTTCGGCGTTGAGTTTGCCGGACTGCTTGAAGACCCAACAATCTCTATGAGTATTTGCAGGCTTCCCCGGAGTACAGTGGATTTGGCATATCTTGTCCAAGATTTTGTTTAACTTAGATAGCTCGTCCCTGTTATCCTTAGGGGGCAGTTTTTTATGATTCTGCCGTGAGCTTTTGAATCCGGCGTTGACTGCCGTGCTCTTCGGGCTGTTTCCCTTGGTCCGGCGCTGGTCCTTGCTGCGTCACGGTTTCCCGTTTCCATCCCTGTCTTCGGATGTACTTGGGTTGCTGGTACTGCATCTTGCCAGCCAGCTATCCTCTCCCGCGCAAAAGCGGGTCATGAGGCTTGTTAATGCGGCCATTGTTCTTGGCTTTTCTTGGCCGAGGTGTCTGGCGAGCCATTCGTCTCGGACGTTGTGTTTGAAAGCTACTAAGGCTTCAGCGTCCGGACAGTCGACTATTTGGTTCTTTTTAGTAAGGAATCTGTTCCAGAATTTTCAGGCCAACTCTCCGGGTTGTTGAGTTATGTGACTTAAATCGTCTACATCCGGAGGTCGGACATAGGTCCCTTGAAAATTTGCCCGAAAAGCATCCTCAAGCTCTTCCCAACTTCCAATGGTGTTTTCGGGGAGGCTTTTAAGCCAATGCCGTGCTGGCCCTTTGAGCTTGAGGGGTAAGTATTTTATGGCGTGGAGGTCATCTCCTCTAGCCATGTGTATGTGGAGGATGTAATCCTCAATCCAGACTCCAGGGTCTGTTGTTCCGTCGTATGCCTCTATGTTTACGGGCTTGAATCCCGCTGGAAATTCATGATCCAGCACCTCATCGGTGAAACATAGGGGGTGTGCAGCACCCCTATATTTAGGTGTACCGTGATATTCGGATACTTGATTTGTTGCATTGCTTACTAGAGCTTGCTTTCTTGGCCCGTAGATAGATCTAACCGGGCCATCTTTTTGATGCGAATCCTTGTGCGGATTGCGTACCGGCTTGTATGCGGCGCCGTTTGCCGCTCTATGTTTGCCATGGGGTTGTCTATCCGACCGGGTGGCATCATATTTCTTTGATTGCGGGGGCTCTACGGCCTCCTCATCAAATTCGGGTAGCAGTTTTCGCTTTGGGTAGCTCTTTGTTCGGCGACTATCGCCGTATTTGTCTGTGGTGGTGAGTACTTTGCTCCATCTGATTCTGAGTGCACCTTCTGCTGTGTTGAGCTTCCGCTTCTGCTTTTTCATGCTACGCGCAGTGGCGACGAGCCTTTTGTGGAGGTTCTTCTGCTCCAGCAACTTGTCCGGCGTGAGATCGTCCGGACTATTATCTTCGCCGGGGACGGATTGTTTATCAAGGTTGTCCTGTTCGGACGGTTGCTCGATAGCATGTTCGTCGTCCACCGGTTTGCCCTGCTCTATGGCTGGGTCTGTATGGCTGCTGTCTTTGTCGAGGCAGGATTTTGAGCGGCGCTTACGTCGCCGTTTTGATTGTTTTTTGAGGGAATGATCCCTCGTGGCATCCCGTTGTTCCTCGTCGTCGCTTCCTTTAGGTGTGTCCACCATGTATACATCATGAGATGAGGTGGCTGTCCAGTGCCCTATAGGTGCTGGTTCCTGGTCATCTCCTGCATTGTCATCCATACCGTCGATGTCTTCAGAGTCAAAATAGAGCATGTCGGTTAAATCATCGACAGTGGCTACTAAGAGGGTGGTGGGTGGGCTTTGAATTTCTTCGTCGTCCGCATCCCAACCTTCCTGACCATAATCCGGCTAGGGCTCTCCTGATAAAGAGAGAGACTTTAGTGAATTCAGGATGTCGCCAAAGGGCGAGTGCTGAAAGATGTCCGCGGCAGTGAACTCCATGATCGGTGCCCATTCGGATTCGATTGGTAGGGGCGCGGAAGGTTCGGAGTCCGGAGAGGAGTCCGACACCTTGGAGTCACAAGCTTCGCAAAGGACAGGGTTGGTGTTTGGCTCAATCGCCGTAGAGATAGCAGCCCCCGAGGCGGTGTCCAGCCACCCGTCCTCGATCGGCGCAGTCGGCTCCGAGCTAAGGGTCGGAGCGGACACTGGTGCGGCCTCCAGGGCACTGTTCAGCGGCAGAGCTAGATCGTGCCCATCGAGACAGTGCGGCGCGCTTGACTGTGGCTCGAATCCGTCGAAGATCAAGTCTCCGCGGACGTCGGCCGTGTAGTTCAAACTTCCAAATCTGACCTGATGGCCAGGGGCGTAGCTTTCAATCTGCTCCAGATGTCCAAGTGAATTGGCCCGCAGTGCAAAGCCGCCGAATACGAAGATCTGTCCGGGGAGAAAAGTCTCACCCTGGACCGCATCATTGTTGATGATCGGAGGAGCCATCGGGCCTGAAGATGACGACACAGAGGAACTCTCAATGAAAGCACCAATGTCGGTGTCAAAACCGGCGGATCTCGGGTAGGGGTTCCCGAACTGTGCGTCTAGGCGGATGGTAACAGGAGACAAGGGACACGATGTTATTACCCAGGTTCGGGCCCTCTAGATGGAGGTAAAACCCTACTCCTGCTTGATTAATATTGATGATATGGGTAGTACAAGAGTAGATCGACCACAAGATCAGAGGGGCTAAACCCTAGAAGCTAGCCTATGGTATGATTGTTCTTTGTCCTACGGACTAAAACCCTCCAGTTTATATAGGCACTGAAGAGGGTTAGGGTTACACAGAGTCGGTTACAATGGTAGGAGATCTACATATCCGTATCACCAAGCTTGCCTTCCACGCCAAGGAAAGTCCCATCCGGACACGAGACGAAGTCTTCGATCTTGTATCTTCATAGTCCAGGAGTCCGGCCAAAGGTGATAGTTCGGCTATCCGGACACCCCCTAATCCAGGACTCCCTCAGTCAATATAAGAGCTTTTCAGCAAGTCCACATACTCAACTATCATTTAGTCTTTCACAATTGCTAGCACTCATGCAATACTTATGGTTATGGAGTTTTAATCGGACACAAAGAAAGATAGGGCTTATAGTGTTGCCTCCCAACCTTTTACCTCAAGGGTACTGTCAACAATAATAGTTCATGCTAACTTACATCCAATTGGATATATATATATTAGGATCTTTCCAACACAAGGTGCTTGCCAAAGGATAAAAATAAAAAAGGAAAGGTGAAGATCACCATGACTCTTTTAAGACAGAAAGTAAAAGATAGGCCCTTCGGAGAGGGAAGCAGATGTTGTCATGTGCTTTTTGGTTGGATGCACAAAATCTTAATGCAAGAGAACGTCACTTTATATTGCCACTTGTGATACGAACCTTTATTATGAAGTCCGTCGCTTTTATTACTTTCATATCACAAGATCGTATAAAGCTTATTTTCTCCACACTAATAAGTCATACATATTTAGAGAGCAATTTTTATTGCATGCAACATGACTTGAAGGATCTTACTCAATCCATAGGTAGATATGGTGGACTCTCATGGCAAAACTGGATTTAAGGATATTTGGAAGCACAAGTAGTATCTCTCCTTGGTGCAAGGAATTTGGCTAGCATGAGGGGGAAAGGCAAGCTCAACATGTTTGGATGATCCATGACAATATACTTTAGCTGAGATGTGAGAAAACATAACCCATTACGTTGTATTCCTTGTCCAACATCAACTCTTTAGCATGTCATACTTTAATGAGTGCTCACAATAATAAAAGATGTCCAAGATAGTATATTTATATGTGAGAACCTCTCTTTCTTTATTACTTCCTATTAATTGCAACGATGACCAAAACTATGTTTGCCAACTCTCAACAACTTTTAATCATCATACACTTTATATGTGAAGTCATTACTTTCCACAAGATCAATATGATCTCTTGATTTCTTTTTATTTTTTTATTTATTTATTCCCTCAAGAACATAGCAAGATAGCAAAGCCCTTGACTCAACACTAATCTTTATTAGATATAGCTCACGGACTCGATTATATAGAGGGATCATAAAGCAAAAATCAAAACTAATTCATACCAAAACTTTATTCTACTAGATCAAGATATTACCAAAAGGATCGAACTAAGTAAAACGGTAAAGATAGGAGTGTGATGGTGAAACGATACCGGGGAACCTCGCCCAAGCTTGGCAGTTGCCAAGGGGAGTGCCCATACCCATGTGATTATGTCCTCGGAGGTGGTGATGATGGAGTTGTTGATGATGTAGGCTTGCCGTCTGTCTTCCAAGGCATAGGCTCACCATCATAGAAGGATGATCGAGTCTCCGGGATCCTCAAATCCGCAGCCAAACTCATCCTCTCGAATCTATATTCATACTCACAGTTTTGGTTTTGCAGGTCATAGATCTGGGCTTGGAGGTCGATTTTCTCATGAAGCTTGAAGATGGTCTCCTCAATGTTCTTGGCGTCCAACTTGTGGTTGTTGGTGAACTCCGCGATCATCATCTGGTTGGCGTTGAGTCCGCGTTCCACCATACCTTGGCACTTGAAAACTTGTTGTTTCATTGTTTTGAGCTTTGTCTCCACACTTCCGGTACTCCTTGGTCCCTCAACATCGCGGATGTGCAGCACCCCCTCACGCATCTCAATGGGTTTGAGGGTGATGCAGCACCTCCGCTAGGTAGGGGTTGATGACCCTCTCGAAAAACTTGTCCTTGGGGGCGCTTGAAGACATCATGGTACTCTAGATCTGTCAGAAAAATAGCTCGAAAGAAAGACAGAGGATATTTGCGTGATACGGTGGTCAAAACCTTTGGGAGATTATATAATAAATTTTTACCAACCGAAAGAAGTATCGTGCGAGAAAACGGAGTCCAGAGAGCACACGAGGCAGGGGGGCGCGCCCAGTGGGGTAGGGCGCGCCCTCCACCCTCGTGGATGCCTCGTGTCCTTCCCGGACTACTTCTTATTAAATATTCCAAAACGGAGAAAATTTGCTATTAGAACTGTGTTGGAGTCGGTTTACTTACCGTACCACATACCTATTCCTTTTCGGAGTCTGAAATGTTCTGGAAAGTGTCTCTTATGTATTCCTCCTGGGTTACGGTTTCAATAACATTAGTTTCAACATTTATAGGATTACCTGAGATATAATGTTTGATCCTTCGACCGTTCACCACATTCGGATTTGTGCCTTCAAAGTTGTTGATTTTTATGGCACCGGAACGATAGACCTCCTTGATAACGTAAGGGCCTTCCTATTTAGAGAGGAGTTTTCCTGCAAAAAATCTTAGACGAGAGTTGAATAGTAACACATAATCACCTACGTTAAACTCACGCTTTTGTATCCTTTTGTCATGCCATCTTTTAACTTTTTCTTTAAACAGTTTTGCATTCTCATAGGCTTGGGTTCTCCATTCATCAAGTGAGCTAATGTCAAATAACCTCTTCTCGCCGACAAGTTTGAAATCATAATTGAGTTCTTTAATGGCCCAATATGCCTTATGTTCAAGTTTGAGAGGTAAGTGACATGCCTTTCCATAAACAATTTTATATGGAGACATACCCACATGATTTTTATATGCAGTTCTATAAGCCCATAATGCATCATCAAGTTTCTTGGACCAATTCTTTCTAGATCTATTAACAGTCTTTTGCAAAATTAATTTAAGCTCTTTGTTACTCAATTCTACTTGACCACTAGACTGTGGGTGATATGGAGATGCAATTCTATGATTAACATCATACTGGAGGGAAGTTCCCCTGGCGGAATCGCTCCGCCGGAGGGCAAAAGTGCTCCTGCCCACGTTCCGCCTCAAGACGGCAGCGCTTTGCCCCGAAAGTCCTCCCCTTCTTTTTTCTAGGTGAAAATGACATATATACCAGAAGATGGGCATCAGAGGTGGGTTGGGCCGAGCACAACCCACCAGGGCGCGCCTGGGGGGCCTGGAGCGCCCTGGTGTCTTGTGCTCACCAGGTGGCCCCCTCTGGTAGTTATTTGCTCCAGTATTTTTTATATATTCCAAAATAATTCTCTTTAAATTTTCAGCTCATTTGTAGATGCACAGAATAGGTAACTCTGACATAGCTTTTTCAGGTCCAGAATTCCAGCTGCCGGCATTCTCCCTCTTTGTGTAAACCTTGCATATTATGAGAGAAAAGTCATTAGAATTACTCCATAAAGCATTATTATGCATAAAAACATTATAAATAATAGTATGAAATCATGATGCAAAATGGACGTATCAAGGGGGAGAGCATCTACGTACCCTTTGTGACGCCCCCGATTTAATCGTACACTAATCATGCATGCAAATGTGTACGATCAAGATCAGGGACTCACGGGAAGATATCACAACACAACTCTAAAACATAAATAAGTCATACAAGCATCATAATACAAGCCAGGGGCCTCGAGGGCTCGAATACAAGTGCTCGATCATAGACGAGTCAGCGGAAGCAGCAATATCTGAGTACAGACATAAATTAAACAAGTTGCCATAAGATGGCTAGCACAAACTGGGATACAGATCGAAAGAGGCGCAGGCCTCCTGCCTGGGATCCTCCTAACTACTCCTGGACGTCATCAGTGGGCAGCACGTAGTAGTAGGCACCTCCGGTGTAGTAGGGGTCGTCGTCGACGGTGGCGTCTGGCCCCTGGACTCCAACATCTGGTTGCGACAACCAGGAAGAAAGGAAAGGGGAAAAAAGGGGGGAGAAAGCAACCGTGAGTACTCATCCAAAGTACTCGCAAGCAAGGAGCTACACTACAAATGCATGGGTATATGTGTAAAGAGGCCATATCAGTGGACTGAACTGCAGAATGCCAGAATAAGAGGGGGATAGCTAATCCTGTCGAAGACTACGCTTCTGGCAGCCTCCGTCTTGCAGCATGTAGAAGAGAGTAGATGGAAGTCCTCCAAGTAGCATCTCCAAGTAACATCTCCAAGTAGCATCTCGAGTAGCATAATCCTACCCGGCGATCCTCTCCTCGTCGCCCTGCGGAAAAGCGATCACCGGGTTGTATCTGGCACTTGGAAGGGTGTGTTTTATTAAGTATCCG